>NW_024040041.1:24491928-24512205 GCF_014851395.1 Micropterus salmoides
AAAATACTTTTGAAATATGAAATGTTTGCAGCCTGATACAACAGAGAAATACATTGGGGACTGTGTCACACAACAAGAAGCAGGAATTACTGAGCCAGCAGCATTAATTAATAAAGGGAATGTTTATCTTCCAAAGGACGTGTCATTTGAATAGGCACAACTTAATATGGCTTGAATTTGAGGACAAAGCAGAGGAAACTGCTGCAGGACACACTGTTTTAGTTCGCTCATTAATTGGGTGGCAATTATGGAAACAAATCATTCAGGCTGCTCTGTTTTCTGCAGCTGTACTGAATACTGTAGGCTATGTTGCTCTTGGATCCATTAGTGATAGTCTCTTCAGTCCAGGTTTTTGTAAAAATGATTTCAAGATGCTCCAAACTTTAAGGGAAATGTCTTGAGATCACAAAAATGTAGTTCATTAAAAGTGTTTCTTTTTCAGATGCACAAGTTTTCTTTATGGCGTCAATGCGTTAACATAATGAGCTAAACAAACACAAGAGAAATAGTACAAAGTACTGTTTCCAGCAGGAAAACCAGAAAAAAAAACATTTGATGACTATGTGTCACATTTTCACTTTTTATATTTAAGAGCATTTCATTCTGATGAATTTTTCCCAAATATCCCACATAAACCAACTTACAACAAGTACAACAATACTGTTTGTCACTTTTCATCCTAACTTCTGAGATCTTCCATGGGATATTTTCCACTGCGTGAGAATGCTGTTATAATGTAGAGGAGAGTTTAAAGTTGTTTTGGTCACATTTCGTTACATATTGTTGTTCTTCAAAGCAACAAATGGAACAATTTTGTGACAGCTCTTAGTAGTCCATCAGAAGCCGATGATGAAAGCATAAAGATGGCTTCATTTAACACTTAAGAAACCAAAGTTATACATCAAATGGTATACGTACAGAATCCTCTCCACTGACATTAGCAGTCTTTGCTACTGTAGAAATACTGGAACAGAAAAAACGTGTGTCCCAATTGTATAAGCTTATTTTAATAAAGCTGAGTATGAAATGTGATTCTATGGAATTGGGCAAATTATATTTGATTAATATTGTATCACATCAGAAATAGACTATGGAGGACTTTATCTACTGGCACACACAAAAAAAATATTCATAATATGAGATACTTCACAAACACACTGAAGTTACTCATTAATACTCTGGGGAACTTTAACTGTTAATCTACTGTACTCACACATATGGTACATTTCTCTTTCCTTTATTTACTCCAATAGTACCAATAGTATGTGTGCTCATATTTATTTAAAGGCATCTCTACATTGTACTTACTAAATGGTACATCAGCTGAAACAATTAATTGATTAATAATTACCTACACTGAAAACTGCAAAGTGTTTAGAGATATAAGAAAGATGAGAAGATAAAGATTAATAAAAGTACAGAAGATTAAAATCTACAACAATATTTTTGACTCATGTCAAGATTTACTTTTCTTTCACTAATTTATGTGAATGTAATATTTGTGGAAGAAAGTTTGTGGTGTGATTTTTGCATTTAATGAAATACTGGTGGTTAACTGTAGTTTCATTAGCCAGCTCAAACTGAATGCATTAATTATTATTAGTAGTAGTAGTAGTAGTAGTAGTAGTAGTAGTAGTAGTAGTAGTAGTAGTAGTATGTGAAAACAGAGTACTCTGTTGATATTTGGCGTGCAGTCTCTGCCATCATCACTCCCCACACTTACCATGCATACCACAGCAGAGATGTCCACAAACTTAACGCCAATACTGCATTAGATACACTACATTAAACATAGAGCAACAGCAGCTATGTTTTCGAGTCTTAGGTGTGTAGGACCGGCACACAAATCAGATTCCACCTGATGCAGCACCAGATTACAACACCTCAGCTATGAAGCAGATAATTGGTAACCGTGTCTCAATATTCATGGTTTGGAGCCGATAGTCTTCTCTTGTGAAATGTTATGAAGCGATGCTAAGCCGCAGATGTCCGTCAGTAGCTACAGGACTCTAAGATGAAGGTTGGCAAAGAGTGCAGCTGAATGTAGTAGACTGTCCGATAATGTTTTGTGTATATCCTCTGTTTTTGTTTCACTGTTTCTTTCTTTTGTTAATGTTGCTGTTCCTCTGCCGTTTACACGTCGATCAGCCGCACAATTTTCATACTGTTTAATTCACAAACAGTCGGGCACACCACTAGCACACACACGCAGGCGCATACAACACACACAAGGATACAACACGCACACTGCACACACTAGCCTTCACCACATCCCTTAGTTGAATGATGACCACAATTAAAATCACCTCTTGGAATGTACGCGGAGTTGGTTCAAGGAAAAAGAGATTAAAAATTTTTAACCATCTAAATAATCTGCAAGCAGACATTGTGCTACTACAGGTGACTCATTTACCCAAGACAGCAGATAAACTAACCTCACCACAGTTTCCTCACTCATACTCAGCCTGTTATAACTCAAAACAAAGGGGTGTCACCATTATGATAAATAGAAAAACACACTTCAATCATAATACCACTACTATTGATCCAGAGGGTCGAATCATTATTGTTAACATTTCGATTCAAAATACTCCTTTATGCATTGCTAACATCTATGGCCCAAATGTTGACGACCCCTCCTTTTTTCATGCTTTCTTCAACTCACTCTCTGCTCACTCAGACACAGCTCTTATATTAGGAGGGGACTTCAACATGGTATGTAATCCAGCAGTTGACAGGCTCAGTACGGCAGGTGGTCACCGTATTTGGAAATCAACAGACATCCTTAAACAATACATGAGCGATTTTGGTCTTTGCGATGTTTGGCGTTCTCACCACCCCACTCTTAGAGAATATACCTTCTTTTCACCAGTCCACCACTCATATTCTCGCCTTGACTATTTTTTGGTTAGCAGCTCAATTATGACAGACATTTCCAACACTCAGATTCACCCTATCACTATCAGTGATCATGCACCGGTTTCTATCACTCTTACTAAAAAAAGGGTCACACGGCCAACTAGAAGTTGGAGATTTAATGCATCATTGCTTAAAGACCTAGATTTTATAAGTTACTTCAAAAAGGAGTGGGCAATATATATGGAAACTAATGACCTGCCAGGAACCTCGCCATGTCTTCTTTGGGAGGCAGCAAAAGCAGTCATGAGAGGTAAAATAATCTCCTATTCATCATACAAAAAAAAGAAAGAGAGATCTTGTGAATTAGAGCTAGAACAAAAAATAAAAACATTAGAAACTACCCTTGCTACCTCCCCACAGGAACACATGCTGAATGATCTGATCAAAACTTGAATTAAATGAAATTATTAATAAAAAGACCCAATTTCAGTTGCAAAGACTACGCTTGGAGAACTTTGAACATGGCAATAAATCTGGCAGATTCTTAGCCAGTCAATTGAAATTGAATAAAGAAAAAATAACTATTTCTTCCTTAAAGGACTCAGCTGGGAATCTGACTTATAACCCAGAAGAAATCAACAATGCATTCAGAGATTATTATAAAACTTATATACATCACAAATTGACCCATCTAGCTCTAACATCGATGCATTTCTGAACAATATAGATTTGCCAAGGTTAGATGATGAACAGATCAGGGCTCTGGATTCACCTGTTTCAATGGCTGAACTCCAGGAAGCTCTCTTACATATGCCGAATAATAAAGCCCCTGGGCCAGATGGTTTTCCCGCTGAAATCTATAAGGAATTCTGGGAAATACTTCTGCCCACATTCTATAGGATGGTTATGCAAATTAGGGGTACTTGCATGTTGCCTCCAACAATGAATTCTGCTAATATCAGCCTGCTCCTTAAACCAGACAAAGACCCCACACTCCCGTCCAGTTATCGCCCAATATCACTTATTAACGCAGATCTTAAAATCAACTGCAAAACCCTAGCAAGAAGGCTAGAGAAGGTCACTCCTGGTATAATACACTCTGACCAAAAAGGATTTATTAAGGGCAGGCACTCCACCAACAATACACGCAGGCTACTTAACGTAATAGACTATGCCACTATTCATAACCTGGAAACTACAGTTGTTTCTTTAGATGCAGAGAAAGCATCTGACAGAGTAAATTTGAAATTTCTATTAGCTACTTTATATAAATTTGGATTTGGAAACTCTTTCATAGATTGGATTAAAATCTTATACAGTTCCCCAAGAGCTTCTGTCAAAACAAATGATCATACTTCTCCATGCTTTAGTCTCCAGAGGGGTACCAGGCAGGGTTGCCCACTCTCTCCCTCGCTATTTGCTATTTTTATAGAACCGCTAGCAGCTGCGATCAGACAAAATAATAATATTAAAGGAATTCAAACAGAAAATATACACCACAAGATAAGCCTTTATGCAGATGATGTATTACTTTTCCTCCTAAACTCCTAAACTTCTCTTTCTGAGACAATCACACTTATAGATAAATTCTCATCCATCTCGGACTACTCCATTAACTGGAGTAAATCCATAGTTTTACCTGTAAAGTGTGATTTCCAGAGTATATCTACCACACCGCTAAAGTCTAGGAATATTAAATATCTGGGTGTCAATATTTCCTCCAGGCTGTCAGAACTGACATGGCTAAACTACACGCCTTTACTTAAATCAATAGAGGATGACCTTGTACGGTGGACATCACCTCTATCACTCATGGGAAGAGTCTCCACCATAAAAATGATGGTCCTACCTAAAATCAATTACCTGTTTTCAATGTTTCCCACCAAACCCTCTGCTGTCTGGTTTAAATCACTAGACTCAAACATCTCAAAATTTTTTGTGGAAAAATAAACCCCCACGAATCAGTCTAAAAACTATGCAAAAAGCAAAAGACTGTGGTGGTTTAGAACTGCCAAATTTTTATCATTACTTCCTGTCCAATAGACTACAATATATCTCAAAATGGATCAATCAGAGCCCCCTGGACCACTCATGGATGGACATAGAACAAACATTCTGTAAGGAAATTAAAATGCCATTCATCAGTTCCAGCATCAAACGTCATACCTGCTTTAAAAGCATTAACATAAGCACTTCCTTGGCAGCTTGGTGGGAACTTCTCAAAATATCTGGGTCTTCACCTATCCCATGCAGATTTACCCCAATCTGGAATAATCCTGACATCCTGCAAAATAAGAAAACACTAAATTCCCCACTGTGGTATGACAAAGGGATAAGACATCTAGAGCATGTAATGCAAGGCAGTAACTTTATTCCATTCCAGGATCTAGTGGCACAATATGGAATTCGCCATAATAGATTTCTGGAATTTCAACAGTTTAAATCCATAATTCAGGCTAGATTTAAGGATAAAATAATGGACTTGGATTTACCTCCAATGATAACAGACTTTCTTAAACTCTCGCCTCCAAAACTGTTATCAAAAGTATACATGTTAGTGTTAAAAACAGATAGTTCAATCTCTCTCCCATTCTTAAAGTGGGAGACAGATCTATCCATTAGTCCAGACCAAAACTTTTGGATGCAGATATGTTTAAATACCTTTAGAATGACTACAAATCCCAATCTACAACTTATACAGTATAAAGCTCTCCATAGAACACACTATACTGGACAAAGGATTTTCAGAATGGGTCTTATGCAGTCAAACATCTGCCGGAACTGCTCAGGTAACATATCTGATAGTTACATGCATGCTATGTGGCAATGTACACCTGTTCAAAAGTTCTGGCAGAAGATATGTGAAGACCTATCGGTATGGCGGTGGGGGTTGGTGGGGGGGGATGCTTGTGGTGGGTTTCGGTCCGGTGGTTAACGTGCAGTGTGGGTCACGGTGTAGCCGTGGGTGGGGTCTGTGGTCTCTCTGGCTGCAGGGGGGATGGGGGCGGTTTGCGCCGGCTGGCATCTCTCCTGTGCAGCGCATTACTTGGCTGTTGTGTGCCGCTAGTTAGATTGGTAGCGGGGTAGTGTTGGTTGGCTCATCTGTAGGTCGTTATTGGCTTGCGTGCTTGTCGGGGGTTGAGGGCATCAGGTGCGGGCCTGGACTGGGCTGGTGTGCGGCTCTGTCCTGTGTGCATGCTGTGCATTCTGATAATTGCATTTCGGTTCTCTGAGGGGTCTGGCGACTGGTTGTTGGAGGGGTGGGGGACTGGGAAGAAGGGGGTTGACGGGGTTGTTGGGGGATGTCTCCTCTGGATTTTAGTGCCCGGACTGGATGCTTGGTGGTTGTGTTGGGATCCTGTGTGTGGAGGGATTGTGCTTTGGGGTGTGTCGATGGTTGCTTCGCAGTCGCGTCGCGGCCCTCTGGATTGTGGTCGTGTTGAGTCCTAGGGGCTGGGTGCATCTGCTGACTCCCTAGGGCTGAGGGGCTGTTGCTGCTGTCGCGGGGTGATTGCAGTCTCTTTTCTTTGGGGACGGTGGGGGTTTGTGTGTGGGATGCTTCGGTGCTAGGGAGGGAAGGGCGCGGGGGTGTGGGTCTTCTGGCCTGACCTGGCCTGAGTGGCATTGCCTCCTGGGTGTGGGCCGACCTTCGGGTCTGGGCTGTTGGACCGTTCTGTCCTTGGGCGGGGTCCTTGCTGCTCCGGACCTGCTCTCTTGTAGGGGGGGTGTGCCAGCTCCGATGGACTGGTGGTGCTCGGAGTGCTCCTGATTGTGGGGGAGCGGTGAGGTAGGGGGGTGGCAGTGGGGCTGCCAGAGGGGCCCCAGCGAGGACGGGGGATTGTTGGACTTTGGGTTGGGGCTGCACTGACCTGCCTTGGGAGTGTGTGGGGGTCTGGGGCTCGGGGCTTTGGAGCCTCTGCGTCTGGGACACAAAACAATACATTTACAGAGGCACACAGAGGGGTTGAAGGAGTGGGGGAGATTCTCATTGGCCTCGTGTCCTGAGGTATATAGTTAGTTTTCGGGATGTGCAGTGTGGGTGCGGGGCAGGGCTGTGCTCCGGTTTGTTCTGGGTTTGTGCCTGGAGTTCTCGGCCCTTGACGGGTGGGTGGGTTGTTGGTGGCATGCAGCTGAGCTAGTTGATTTTGCCTCGTTGCTGGTTTGGCTGGTGTTGCACGGCGGCCGGGGGGCATGGGGGATGTCAGCTGGCGCCGGCGGCCTTAGTTTTTTCTGGCGGTTGGGGGGACGGCGGACTTTTATTGGCAGGTGCACGGTGACCTGTGCGGCGCGTTTGCTGCCGGGCTGGGACTTGCTGCTGGTGTTGCTGGGGTATGTGTGGCACAGTCGTGGCGCCCCACTCTCACTAACAACTACATTCTTTAACAGGCTTATGCGCACACACACGTACACACACACACACACACACAGACACATTCACCCACACGCACACAGACACAAACAAATTTAGGTTGTCCCTGGTAAAATTATTACTGATGCTTTTCTTTCAGTTACTTATTTAAATTAATTATTATTCCAGCTCTTGTGGCTGTGCTGTGTTGCTTATTTAGTGTGTGTGACTGTTTCTTGTTTTAATTTTTCTCTTAGTGGTCTTACTATGTCAGCTGTTTATTGCTGCTGTTCGGCTGGTTGTCTTTTACTATTATTATTATTTTTATTGTTTGTTTTTGTTTGTTTGTTGTTGTTTTTCTCCACCCCAAGCCCCCCTCTCTGTTCTATTGCAGGTTTTGTTGCTTTCTGCAATTGTTGTTTCCCACAGCTTTTCCCTGTTGTCCCCACCTTCCATCCCCCTTTCCCCCTTCTCTTACAGGTGTTGTCCTTTCTCTGTGCTGTCTGTTTGTGCCCCCCCATCCCCGGCCCGGTAACAAATCAATACATAATTAAATAAATAATAAAACAGACAAAGGAGTATTTTAATACTCTCTTGTTAAAGTAAAATCTGTCTGGCACAATATGGTATCCAGGTCATTATACTCTATACCAGGCTGCTGGGCAGGACAGGTTGGAAAAAAATTAAAAATTAACGAATGTAGTAGCAGCAGTGTGTGTACTGTAAAACAGGAGCTCAGGAGTTACATATAAATCATGATATGAAGAAGAGTAAAGAAACTTGTCACATAAACCCAGTGAAAATTTGTGAAATGTTTCCCCAAGGCTTGGCTGAATATGAAGTGTGTAGAAAGTGTTTTAACACCTTTCCAAAAGACATGGAGATAATTTTGTGTATGTCAATAGGCTGTGTGCAAGACAACAATAGTGTTTACATCCTTAACCCAACACACAGTAGTTCCTCTTCCCAAGACCTACTGTAAGTCTGCAGCCAGACAACAGAGGATGATATACAGTGAGGAAAATAAGTATTTGAACACCCTGCTATTTTGCAAGTTCTCCCACTCAGAAATCATGGAGGGGTCTGAAATTGTCATCGTAGGTGCATGTCCACTGTGAGAGAAAAATCCAGAAATCACAATGTATGATTTTTTAACTATTTATTTGTATGATACAGCTGCAAATAAGTATTTGAACACCTGAGAAAATCAATGTTAATATTTGGTACAGTAGCCTTTGTTTACAATTACAGAGGTCAAACATTTCCTGTAGTTTTTCCACCAGGTTTGCACACACTGCAGGAGGGATTTTGGCCCACTCCTCCACACAGATCTTCTCTAGATCAGTCAGGTTTCTGGCCTGTCGCTGAGAAACACGGAGTTTGAGCTCCCTCCAAAGATTCTCTATTGGGTTTAGGTCTGGAGACTGGCTAGGCCACGCCAGAACCTTGATATGCTTCTTACAGAGCCACTCCTTGGTTATCCTGGCTGTGTGCTTCGGGTCATTGTCATGTTGGAAGACGCAGCCTCGACCCATCTTCAATGCTCTAACTGAGGGAAGGAGGTTGTTCCCCAAAATCTCGCAATACATCCTCTCCTTAATACAGTGCAGTCGCCCTGTCCCATGTGCAGAAAAACACCCCCAAAGCATGATGCTACCACCCCCATGCTTCACAGTAGGGATGGTATTCTTGGGATGGTACTCATCATTCTTCTTCCTCCAAACACGTTAAAAAATTATACATTGTGATTTCTGGATTTTTCTTTTTTAGATTATGTCTCTCACAGTGGACATGCACCTACGATGACAATTTCAGACCCCTCCATGATTTCTAAGTGGGAGAACTTGCAAAATAGCAGGGTTTTCAAATACTTATTTTCCTCACTGTATAATCAATTTAGCCCAAAACACACTTCATACTATCACCACTATCTCAATCAACACAAAGCAAGCATCATAATGAGCATCCCAAACAACAACAAAAAAACTAAAATAGCTTGCACAGCGAGGTATTTTACAATTAGCACCAACACAGCAGAAATTAGCAGCCAGCAGACACAAACATATTGCTCAAAAAACATCAACACACAACACAACAACTGTAGTCTCTTAGTTTGCTTACTTTGAGACTGGGGGTTTCATGACCTTGGAAAATTAACTTATTATTAGCTCTCATGCAGTCTCAACTTTTAAACCAGCATTTAAAGTAATTCAAGAGCTAAGGAACACTGTTGTTATTAGCAGCTGTTTTGTCAACTAGCTTTATATTGCTCTATTTTTAAAGCACAGTAGACATGAGACATACAGGCACTTAGCTTTGCCGAAATGAAGGGATGTGAAATGTTGTAGACAGCAGAAACAATCTCCGTTTCTTAGCCTGAAGTGAAAGTTTGAGGCCGACAGCTAACCCGAACAGTGAAGAGCACGACGATGATTTCTTCCCAGAACTGGCGTTTTGCAGGTTAGCTTCCCTCTGAAATGCTACATGTGTGGCAGCAGGCCAAATAAAAACAGTGGGCAGGCCTTGACAGCTTAAATATCCCGCCTTCCAGCAAGGGGTGAGTTGCATTACATTAAACTGTTAGCAGCATAAATCGCATGTGAGTAAACTCATGACACCAGTATTTTGTATCCAAGTATTAAATACTTTACCAAAGTAAAAGTCATGACAGGCTAAGAAAAAGTCCCACAATCAAAATATAACTTCAGTAAAACTACAAGTAGCAAAATGTCATCAAAAGTATTAGTTTGTGGGCCCTGTCAGTGGTTTTAACATGTAAACAGTACTTAAAGCTGTGGGGGTGGAGCTAATTTTAAGTGCTTCATATACTTTTGGGTAATTTATAACACAGCACCATATTTTAACTAGTAGGCTAACTACTGTCACTGGAGTATAAGGTACATTATTTCCCTCTGAAATGTAGTGGAGTAAAAGTATAAATCTCTGATTGAAGATTTAAGCAGGAAAAAAATCCCAAACAAAAGAGAGTAGGCTACTTAGGGGAGTGTGAAATATGATCATGTATCCAGGAACATGACATGTAAACTTCATCTCTTTAATTAACTTTAATCCATTTAAGTCTTAATATGCAGTTTGCTGTAAGATTTACAACCATCTTTTTGAAAGAATATTAATATCGTGAACATTTAACAGCAACAAAAAATAATCCCTATCTGTGCTGTTGAGGATTATTTTTAATGAACAGCAGATTATCATGTCAAGTCCAATATAGATAAAGGATGATGTAATGTGGTAGAAGCCTAAAATGTTTTAACTGTGGCTTCTATTCATGGGCATAAAAGTTGCTTATTATTTTGCATTTTAATGGGGATTTTTTTCCCCATTTAAGCTCAGCCTGAATACAGGTGTTCCCTCTTTCAGATGAGTCTTAGTTGCTGATTGTTTTCTCTGTTTCTCTCAGCAGATTTTTTTTACCAGATTTAATAGGTGAATGCTGAATTTTAATTTATGATGTACATTAGCCCTTACTTGTGAAGTTTGTGCAGATAATGAGTGAACATCTCAATTCAACATGGTGCTGTCCTTCTGCAAACATGTGTCACACTCTTATCATCTTATCACACTCTTATCATCAGAACTATTAAGGACTGTATATTTAGTGGATTACTGTTATATTTCATATATTTGTAATTATAGCGCAAATTAGACAGTAACTGAATGTTTCACAGATGCTTTGTGGGGATGCAGCATTTTGTGAGCTACGTGTTATTGCAAAAATAAATCTTTGGCATTATCGGATTTGGTGTAACCCATAAAAGTCATAATTTGCCACAACCAAAGGAGCTGTTGCATACCTGCAACAGCAAGAACTCAAAAAGCACATACCTCCATTTTTATAATCAGAGATAACATGGCCATTACTTTCACTGTAATGACTGCACATGGCAGTTATTCAAATCTTCTCTCTAATATGAGGATCAACGCCTCTTCCTGACAAAAACCTCCACAGAAATCACATAAAGGAGGAATAAAATTTCTATTTTGTGAACTTTATTATAATGAGACTATTGCACTTCAGATGAGTTACAGGTTTCATGACAGTATTGAACAAGCTACAAATCCGTGCAGGCCCACAGTGGATGTTGTGAAAATGGCTGATAATGAAGTTATGTAATGTGTCTTGTAACATTTTACGAAATTGTTGTGGCTCAGTACTGACTCTCTGAACTCCCATATCCTCTCAATTCCAAAACTGTAGAGATACAAGGTAATCAAGCCAAAACAGCAATATCACAGCTGATCCAAGATAAACGCACAAATATGCAACCAGGAACCAGTTTGCTGGATACTATAATTATGCCACAGCACAACACCAAAAATACTAGCTCAGTCACCTGGCAAGACATCATAACATAGATAGTGTTTCTTAGTGTTAGTTTGTAAAACACTGAAGTCTAATGTAATGAGATCCTCTGCAAAATATTTGTATGAGAAGACCAAGAGTGAGAACAAAGGTGAAACTTCATTCTGTTACTAACAATCCTAAGGTGTGCTCCAAATCCTTCCACCTTTAAAAGCAGATTAATATTCTGCTACTTTCAAATGTTGTTAAATAGATTTATTTTGTCTTTATTTTCAATCAGTAATCATTTTTATGTTCGTTTCTTTTCAAATTTGCTTCCAATTTCCATCCATCCATCCATCGTCAACCGCTTATCCTGCGTACAGAGTCGCGGGGGGCTGGAACCAATCCCAGCTTATATCGGGTGAAAGGCGGTTACACCCTGGACAGGTCGCCAGTCCATCGCAGGGGCTTCCAATTTCTTAAGCTTTATATTCTGTCTGTAAAGCACTTTGAGACTGTCTTCTGTATGAATTGTACTCCATCCATCCATCATCAACCGCTTATCCTGCGTACAGGGTCACGGGGGCTGGAGCCAATTCCATCTTACATCAGGCGAAAGCCGGGGTACACCCTGGACAGGTTGCCAGTCCATCGCAGGGCATATGAATTGTACTATAAATTATAAATACATTTGCTTAGCCATTTCTTTTATTGCCGCATAAAACTATGCATTTTACAGTTTTAGCCTTTGCATGGTAAAATAACATAACAAAAATAAAATAACAACATAAAATGTTGTTTTGATATACTGCATACATTTGGCTTTTACAGTGTGCAAATTAATAATGTCCTGTCCCAAAAATTTCGATATGGAAACTTGAATCAAACAGTGGCTTATTTACACAAGTGTTTATTTTCATATAACAAATGTAAGTTCAATATTCACCCTGTTCTGGTATCCATCAACTTCTGTAGGATGTATCTGGTACTATAGCTGCTGAACTCAACTATGTAAGTCTGCTCAGTTTTGTGCTGGGCAGTTATTGAACATTTAAAGCATTTTATCTTAAAATAGCTTCCTGTTGCTGCTAAAAGTAAAGCTGTACAATCAAAACAGTGAGTCAAAAGAGGCTAAAACTCTCAGTAGAGCTGAGAGGAACTACAGGGCTGGGTGTGTTTCTCTGTGTCACTAAGTGACACGGAGAATTCACATACATAGTAAGTAATTTGATCTTTTGTTAAAAGTAATAAAAATATGGCCATGTACAGTATGCACTTTAGGTTTAGGTGTGGCACACAGTCTGCAGCTTACTGCATTAGACTGCAGTAAAGGTCACTTGCAGATGTAAGCTACCTGTAGAAGTTTTAAACACATCATTAAAAACACAAAGCTCCACTCGTTTATAGTTCCTGCCAAAGATACATGGGACAAGTGCCTGACTGCTGACCTGAATTAGTTGTTTGATGCCTGTGGCTGTGCGATGGGGAAAGGACAGTCTGTCTTTTGAACAGTGACAGTCACTCAGCTAGTTTCACACCCGCTTCAGTTGGAATATAGTTAACAGGAGATCATTTACAGACTGAAGCAGGCTGAATCAGCAAAATGGATGAATACAGTCCAGGAGGCTGAGATTGAGTGGGGGACATACAAATGAAATGTTACACCTTATACAAATCGAATGTATATGTTGTGTTTCAGATTTCAAGAACAGTCATATAATTGCTGTGTCACATTCATATGCCCTCAGGATTTGTCAAAAACATGATTTAACATTGTTCAAAATTGTTCAAAAAAAAGTGGGAGTAATACATATATCAACTATACATACATTTATTACACAATTATATATGATGTTCCTATTACCTCACACTATAATAAAATAATTTTTACATCTTAAATAATAATAACTGTCATTAATAAAATATTAGCAGCAATGTGATTGCATGAGTGCAACCTTCAGCCTTCACACAAGGTTTACCAGAGTAAATTTGTTTTTGTCTCTCAGTTTAAGACGGCCCTTCCGATGATAGGTTACTCATCCATTGTCACTGTGATTGCACGTGCAGTGGGATGATGGAGAAATTAGCTAATTTAAATTTTGTCATGGATAATGCCACCTGATTTTCTGAGGCTGAATCTCAACAAAGCATCTATCAAAGTATTCACATAAATCATCCCTGACAGGGTATTCAAAAACAAATACACATTAAAATCTTCGTTGACTTAAGCTCAGCACCAGCAGACCCGCATTTGGCACCAGATCATCAGTTAAATATTCTTCTTCCACTTCTATCAGTGTCCACAATTACATTGATTAATTGTGACATTTCATTCCATTTTTTCCATAACCTGCAATTGCTTTCCATGCAACAATGTAAACAATAAACAGCAGTGCACAAAACAAGATGGGCAGTAGCAGTGTGTGTGTGTGTGTGTGTGTGTGTGTGTGTGTGTGTGTGTGTGTGTGTGTGTGTAACTTTCAGCTACATGACTCATATTTGAACAAACACACAGAATCAGGATTTCATTGAACGCAGATGCACCACTGGGTTGGAGACAGATTTCCTACTTCATGAAAACACACAAGACTTTGGCCAAGAATAATCAATGAGTGTGCTCTGCCATTTCAGCCATGAATCAAGTTGAGTGACTTGAAAGTGTGCCAGTATCCTGAAGGAGAGTAGTAGTAGGGGGAAGCGGTACTTATTTTCAATTCTCTTTCCAATTTTGCTGTTTCCAATAGATAACCAATAATATCCACCTGCACTCCTACTGAGAAGATGCAGCTATTTTCAAGTTCAGCCCTGTGGTCGACCTGACTGTAATATTGGAATGTGCCACTAAGACTGTGAGGATGCTCAACGGACAGTTTCCCATGATGAGAACTTGCTTGTCAGTCACAAGTCTGAGGTAAGGAAGATATGAAACATATCTAGTCGAGGTGTGGCGGTCATGGTTAGTAAATAGGCAGGTACCACATTTGATGTTAATGCCAGGAGACCAGGGTTTGTATCCTGTCTCACATCAACAATTAATGTTGCTTTTTTGTAATGTCAGGAAGAAGGAGCTGCACAGTCATAACGCTGATGCAGTCGTATTAATATTTAGCCACGCTGGTATATCTGTCCACCACTTTGATCCAGACTAAAATATCAGATTGTCATTTTGTACAGATACTCTGCCAACACAGAGGCCCCCACCAAAAGAAAGACAACGCAGGCTGCAACTGCAAATCCCTTGTAGATTACTTCCTGGTCAAGTGCTATATTTCTACTGTTTGCCTCCCATTTATCATAAAAGGTAAAATAGTTGCCAGCTTTCGAGAGTTGTAAAATCTGTGAGTATTATAAACCTCCATGTCATCAGCATATATTGCAAAGTTCACAGAAATAAAAGTAAAAATATAGCGCCTAAATTATGAATCTGCAGCTCTCTCTTTTTTCTCTTGATGTCTACCTGAACCAGAACCTCACTTGAATGCGTCTGCATTTTCTTTACTGTAGTTCTTTGTTATTATTTGACCATTATGATAATCTTTCCTCAAACAAATGTTTTAGTCACCTTAACCTTAAACTTTGAGTCAACAGCAGCATGGTTCTTTCCCCAGAATCACTTGCAAGAGTATGGTTAAACTAATTATTGTTGAATATTCAAATAACACAAAGCTGCTAAGAGTGGCCTCCATATGAAACACAACGGTGGTAATGACTTTTCAAACCAGCAATGTAAAAACTACCTGTAGTCATTTGTTATTTTGTCCTACTGAGCCATGACTCTTGCTGGAGACTGCCCTGTAAGAAAAAGTGTGTGTGTGTGTGTGTGGTGGGGGGGGGGGGGGGGGGGGGGGGCAGTTCAGTGTGGGTGGTACAGTCCATTTGCACAACATTGTGTTTTACTTTTGTTTTGTTAGTCATGAGTATTTTTCTGCTGCTACTGACTGCATTTTCCTGAACTAAATGTGAAGCAACTGTGACATTATTGACTGAAAAGTCTCATTTCAACACACGCCAGTGGAGCAATTGCAACTGTGAGCTATATAAATTTTCACTCTTGAGTAATAAAGCTTCAAATTAATCAGGCAAATCATGTTGTTGTTTTTTGCTATCAGTGGCCCAGGCTGCAATGTTCCATCAACACACAGCAAGCCAGGAAAACACAGCTGCTGTTTGGGAACAGTTTCTTCAAGTCCTGAATGAGGGACTGAATGGGGCTTTAGTTGAGTTCTCAACAATGGAACATAAATTGAGGCTGTGGGACACACAGGTTTCTGGCTTCCTCATTCCCACCTTCCTTGGTCACATCTAATGAAAAGAAAAGAGTTAAAGCCATTCCTTAAACAGACAATCGGACTGAAGGTGCATCACTGTCCACAGCTCTATTCTTGATGAACATGGTACTGAAATACACAAATCTGTCAAAATGAAAATTGCTTGTGGTGTTTCTTTATTGTACCATAAAGCATGTATAGTACTGTTTCCTTGCATATAGTATGCATTAGTAGTTTTAACTTTTTTCTTTTGAAAAAGCTTCTGTCCTCATTAAAAGACCCAACTAGGATGACCAGACGTCCCAAAAAATTTGGGAAAGTCCCAAATTATGAGTCGTTGTCCCGACTCCTGTCCTGTTTGTCCCCCAAATTAGATTTTTTTGCACATACTTGTTAATTATCCTGTCTTTTTTCCATTAGTATTATAGTAGCATTGTAATTTTTGTATACTTTTATATATTTATATTTATGTTGATGTGTACTGTTAAGCACCAATTTATACCCAGGCAAATTCCTCATATGAAAATGTACCTGGAAATAAACCTCATTCCGATTCTGATTCTAGAATAAACCTTAGTTTTTAATTAGTTATAGCCCAATAAAAATTTTATACTGATCATTGTGAAACATTCTCTTGGTGTTGCCCACAGACGGACACTGCTACAACTCTCCATTGGCTACAGCAGGGACTGCAGGTCATTGTGGACATTGTGTGAAAAGAATTGTTATAGCCACAAAGTAACTCTTGTGTGCTCTTTACCCCTTTATGATTTCTAGTGTAGAGAGTGGATGTTAGTCGCGAGGACAGGCAAAGTGTAGCTGCAGGAAGCCGAACCGAGAGAACTGACATTGCACAGACAGATGTGATAGGCACTGCACTGATGAAATGAGTTAAATAAAATAAATTGTATGTAACAGATCATGATTTACGCAGTTATTGGGGGGGGGGGGGTTCTAATAACAGACAGCTGCAGACAAATTATTTTAGCATTGAGTTTTGACTTCACATGTTATGGTTTTATTGTTTGTTGACACTGAATGTAATGTACTGGAGGTCGCGCCCATCCCCAACTCCCCTGTGCCTCGAATTTCACCTATTCTCATTTGGTCACCCCAGACTCAACAGTTCCTAATTATATTTTCTAATGTTATAAATATAATTTTTTTGATAAGAAATGACTGCAAAACACCAACGGCACCTGTAGTCATAGATGGATTACAGAACAGGCCTACCAGGCGCAGGCCCGGGGGCCTAAGAGGTCAGGGGGCCGGTGCTTAAAAGTCAACATTTCGTCAATTAAAATCAATCAAGTGACACAAAACGACCACACACACATTCCTCCACTGAAGCCTCGATAAATGAAAAGCATCAGTATTAAAACTCATGTCAATAAGTTCCACCAGCATTATATTTTGGCCAGCTTTAATAATGTTCTGATCCGAAATGGTTCAGTAACTAGGAAGGCTGTCAAACGGTGAAATGTATGCTTCTAATTTATGGAACATCAATAATATGGATGTTCTATCTGCATCTTGCTCCTTTGATTAACTCACTTCATTCGGATCTACCCACACAGGCTTGTTCCACTCCCAACTTTAATCAATGACCCTTCTTGCTTGTTAAACAGTCACATGATCCTGAGTTGTATTTTTAGCACCAGCAACATAATTTATTGCCTTGCCATGCTAATTCCAGACCATATAGTACATTTCTTATGTCTGCTTTAAAATGTAACAACAGTAGAGTCAGGAATATGGCAGTGGTATATGTTACAACATGGCTTATCATGTTTTTTTACTGTCAGACTTAAGATTTTCAACATTATACAACAAGAAGGGTCCTCATAATTTATTTAAATTGCATCCATATCATTGAACTTAATTCAAAGCTTTACTATTGTATTCCATAATTGTTGGGTCTTTGTAGTTAACTGATGAACTACATGTCTTTGTAATAGAGAAGAAATAAAGCAGGACAATTACTGTGACAAGCTCCCTTAGATGTGGTATTCCCATGACTTGCTCACTTCATTATGATCCAGTTCTTCTATGTGAATGTGGACACTCTGCTCTGTTACAACTGAAACAACAGAAATCTCACAAGGACAGATAAGCTGCTACATGGACAGTGATTGTCAGTTATAGTTATGAGCCGGGACACAGACTGAGATCCTCTGGTAGGGCGTTGGTTGCTAGCTATTCCAAGGTCTAGGCTTAAAACCAAAGGTGACAGGGCCTTTGTTGTCAGAGCCCCTACACTGGAGATCAGGTTTGGAGAGTCTGTTCCTGGTTTCATCTCACTTCTTAAGAACTAGCTTTCAATGTGTGATGCGTAATTTATTTCTCCATTATTTGTATATTGACTTATTTTATGTTTAATTCGTGTATGATACAGATTTGTCTTGTTTAACATTGATTGCTGTAAAGCACCTTCTTAGCTGTATTCAAAAGTGCTATACAAATAAAATTATTATAATTATTATTAGTAGTAGTATTAGTTAATGTGATAGATGGGTATAGCCTTAAAAGCAGCTCAGTAGGAATAGCTAGGATGTGGTTGAGAGAGAAACTTATTCCAACAATAACTATCATGGTTTTTACTTAAGAGAGACCATTTTGCTCAGCAAATCTGAAGCCATATTTTAAAAATGACTCTGCAGTCATGGAAATGGAAATGGAAAGATAGGTTTGTCGTCACATGACATTAATGACAGATGTACTTGCAATGGAATTGGATTAAACTTTTCAACAGTCTTATTAGACAACATCATTCTTGTCTCCAGCAGCGTGCCATCAAGTCTGTTGGTGCAAACTGACAATAGACCTGCATTGATCATTTATTCAGACAGACAAACACAGGGCCTTTCTCAGCAGAGGTCAAAATTTGTGCTTCATTAGTAATTTTTTGTTTTGATTAATTCATACTCAAATCACATCTCCCGTTGAGAAAAACAGCCAATTGTTCCACAAGAACAGCAACAAAATGTTGCACATATTTTATTCCTGACACAGTCAATTTAACACCAGAATGATTTAAAGAAAAATCAGAAAGTACTGCAAAGGTTTACTACTACTTTTTTTGGATATTATCGCAACAAAAAGTGATCAAAGATATTGCTGTTTACATTTACTTTTCATCACGTTTAACTTCAACTGGTTTATTAGGACCGTCTATAGACTGAACATGAATTAATTAATATATTTGAATTTATATTTTTATTATTGTCTCATGGATAAATAATATGCCCAACCCAAATGGGCTTACAAGACATTATTATTTAGAAAAAGGAGAAGAAAAGGACAGCAAATTAACAACATAAAATATAAATAATACTAAACAAATAAATCATCCTGACGTGTTTTCAAGCATTGGAAACAACAGTAACCAACCATCGTTGTCTGTGCGCCAAACCCTTTCTGGATTCTGAACATTTCATTTCATTTAATAGAGATATTCTTAGCTCATCATAAAAAGGTCAATACAGAAGAAAATTTTATTCTTGTTCAACTTCTTGTCCGGCTGGATGTTTTTAAATCGGCCAACCTCAAGGGCCAGAAAAAAGGATTCCTGTTCTCAAGTGCGCCACTAAAGACATTTTGAGAGATTTTGAGACAGGATATGCCTGATTTGATTTGGTCCTTGGAGTTTGTTTTATGTGGGAGGACATTTCCTGATCAAATATAACTCCGAGATCACTCACGGTGGTGCTGGAGGCCAGGGCGATGCCATCCAGAGTAACTATATCTTTAGTGCGTCTCAGAGGTGTCTTGAGCCAAGTAAAGTAACTTCAGTTTTATCTGAGTTTAACATCAGAAAATTGCAGGTGATCGAGGTTTTTATGTCCTTAAGGTACACTTGAAGCTTCACTAACTGATTGGTTTCATCTGGCTTGAATGATAGCTATAATTAAGTATCATCTGCTTAACAATAAAAGTTTATGGAGTGTTTCCTGATAATATTGCCTAAAGGAAGTACTGTATAAGATGAATAGGATTGGTCCAAGCATGGTACCTTGTAGAACTCTGTGACTAACTTTGGCATTCATCATGTACTGTTACGACCCAGCTCGTTAAGGAGAGCAGTAACATATAATTGGGATCGAAAATGAGGTGGCGAACTGGAATGGTTCTGGTTAATGTAAAGTGTTTAATTAACCAAGAGAGAGCGCTTGCACAAGGAAATACAACAGAAAGAAGGCTATACAGGTGCTGACAAACAACCGTTACACAAAATGAAGAGGGTCTTGTCCAACGACAGTTAGGTTAGCTCTTGGCTGAAAATATACTAGTTACACTAAGGAACAAAATAATTTTAAGAGGTCAGTACCCATAAGCTTACAAATGACAAAAAAGAAAACAAACTAGCAGTTATTCTGCAAACTGTGTGCAACACTTGTTACACTATAACAAAAAAAGGTGAATTACCAAGGTTCTCAGCACTGACTGAAGCCACTCTGATAGGCAACAGACAGGTAACACCTTGAAATATAAAAACT
>NW_024040041.1:24512705-24533150 GCF_014851395.1 Micropterus salmoides
TGTGTGAGGCCTATTCTTATTTTCAGCTTATTGATCTCGACTTGTTTAGTTTTATACTGACTGTAAAGTTACTTTGTTACCTGTACTGAAAAGTGCTGTACAATAAACTTTATTTACATCAAAGCATGGCTATTCTGTCTATTGGTTAAAGTATGTTGGGTGTTTTTGACACACACTGTGATACTTTGTGCTTTGTTCTACTTTCGACTGTGTGTGTGGCACTTGTAAAAATTGTTTGGCCCTTTCATGATACTTGAACTGGAATCCATCTGTGTTTGTATTTTAAAGAGTTAAAATCAAAGGCCAGTACACATGCATTATGATTAAATGTTCTGAAGACACCCGCAGTGGACTTTTTTCTATCTCATCCTAATGTTCTAGTCCAAATCTTCATGAATGGCCTGTTTCTATCACTTGTTAGACATAAACAAAGTGTTCCCAGCTCCTCGTAGCATTCCTCTCTGTCTTTCTGCCTGACCTCCTGCTCTGGCCATCTCCTCTAACGTTGATGTTTTTTGCTCTCCCTGTCTCTCTCAGTCTCACTATCTCTAGATCTCTTTCAGTGTACCAGTTTTCTCAGAATTAGTTTCCCTTGCACCTTATATAATGGGGAAATTCCTTTACGCTTATGTTCCTGATTATACCACCATTTTGGTCCTTAGTACACTGATGTCTGAAAACTCAACAAAGTGTGTGCGTCTATCCTCCAGGGATTGAAAAACAGCTTACCTCTCCAACCCCGTTCATCGTTGATTTTCAACTCTACTGTCTTTAATAGATTTAGGCTCAGCTGACCTTTACATTGTAGCCATTTAGGCAGATGATCTCAATCACGCAATCTATGAATAATCAAATATTTTCATTTCAGCCCTTTAGGAACCTGCTCCGGTACATCCACAACCCTGACCTCTAAGTCACTTCCTCTAAATTAGTTCACTCCTGCTACATTCCAGCGTTGACTTTAGTTACAAATCTTCGCAAGGATCTTTAAGATCTACATAAAGCCCGCAATAAGTTCAAGAACTGCAGCCTCTTGATGCTGATGGATATCAGTGGCTGATAGAAGTGGACCTTAAGAGGTTGAAAACAGGAAAATTCCTGACAGTTACCTGGGATTCTTGTTCCCAGAATGCTGAAGTATTCCGTAGAGACCATGATAAATCAAAAACTGGTTGAAATTCTCCATGTTTGCTTATGAGATGTTGTCCAAGACATTTCTTTAGGAAAGAAATCATAAAGAGAGAGAGAATCTCCGATAGAGGCAAAACACTGGTAATATGTTTCTCATAGTGGTGCATTTGCGAGGGAGGCAAATGCCTTTGGTTAAGCAAAGCTATTTATTTTGTCCCTGGAAACAGTTGAAAAACAAAAGCGCTCTCAACAGAGTAGCATGACCTGATGCTGCTGCCTGTTTTCCTCTGTCTGCGGTAACTGTATGCTCCCTCAACATGGGGGCACTACTGGCACACATCATACTCAAAAAGCCACACATAGGCACACTCAGCTCAGAGAGAACTTTTCAACTCAAAAGCTGTGTAAAGAACCCAAGCAAAACAAGGGACACTGCTAAAGTTAATCCATAAAAGGTTCAATTTCAATGTGGGTAAGCTCATGGAAAGAAACAAAAACACTGCCAATTCTGTTGTTTGGATTTGGAGGACGCGGTGCACACGAATGCCCACTCACATGAGCTTAAACTGTAGTTCATACACACACACACACACACGCCAGAGTACCCAAAGTGAACTCTGTACGCTGACTCGCTACAAGCTTGGGAAGGAGTCCAGGTTTTCAGACTGACAAGGAACAGATTCTGGTGGTCTGGATCTTTTTGAGCTCTTCAACTCACAGCGCTCTCCTTCGGTACTGGATTAGTAAATTATTTGGAGAACACACACACTCACACTCACACACACACACACACACAAGCTGGCAAGTACCTACATTCAGGATTCAGTTTGTAAAACAATATAATAATCACAAGTTAAATGTTGTATTTAAAAAGTTATGATGACATTTTGTGAAGATTCTCAGTCATCCAGGTCATAGTTATCCAAGGAAGGTTAAATCAAGGGCAGCTGGACTTGGTTGAAGATGTTTTGCCTCTCATCCAAGAGAACTGACTGGCAGGGAATCCCAGCTATTTAACCTCTGCGGGACCAGCTGAGGCTGTTAGGATTGTCACTAGTTTTGCAGGTATTTGGTCATAAACCAATGTGGCTAGCATGGCTAAAACATATATTTGTTTTAGTAGAGGGCTCTACTATAATTTGAAAAAAAGTAGGTTATAGTGAGGAAACTTGAATCACTTGTACTATTTCTTACAATGGAGAAGCAGTTATATTTGTAATATAGGCTCTAGTGACTTTCAAGGTTAATTTTGTTTGGTTTGTGTTGGATGTGTGAGGTGCCACTTGTTGATTTGTCAGTATTATGCGGGTGTGGAGGTTTTCAGATGAAGAGAGAAGCAAATTTGTGGAACTTTCTGGAACTTGGTGATTTTCACTGGAACTTGTTGCCTCCAGGAATATTTCAGGGTTTCCTGGATCCTGGAACAATTAATTAGTCAAAAAGTCAGCTGTCACACTTGTTTACGTGATTGTCACTTTTTTTCTCTTTTCCTTTTCCCCAGGCTTTTTGTGTTATGTAACTCTCTTCAAGAGAGGTATAGCGATGTGTGTATGTTTGTGTGTGTGTGTTCAACATTGCCATTGCTGTCAAATTTTCATATTGTCTGAAGCTTCCTGATGTAATCTGCCAAATCAGTGTGTGAAAAAAGGGCCTGGAAACAATGGCTGGAGGTCAGACAGGTCATGGAAAACTGTTTGAAGAACAATGTTATCTGGACACCAGGTAATAAAATCCCAGTGGTGTGGAAAGGTACAAGCCCTTTGAATAAAGAGCAGTTTCCGCCCTCCCAGACTCACCTGGGCAATCTATTAGCCAAATGGACCTGCTTGTCAGTCATTTCTGCATGAACAAATTTACCTTCTCTGTCGTCAGCCCAGATAATTCATATTGCGAAAAGCTGTGTCTGTATTGACAAAATGACAGGCTTTATTTCTACTGTGTGGCAGATGAATGTCAAGGGGGATCAAGAGCTACAAATAGCAGTGACGACAGATTGTCTTAGCCCTTTTAACACTGAAAATCTACACTCGTGGCTTTATGGATGGTGATGTTGGTCTACCGGTTGATCGGTCGCTTTGATCCAGACTAAAATATCTCAAAAACTACTGGATGGATTTCCATGAAATTTGGTGCAGACATTCATGGTCCCCAGAGGGGGAATCCTATTCACTTTGGTGATCTATCCCCTGACATTGTCAGGTCAACATTTAAGATTTGATTAATACTTTGGTTTATTAATAGGTGTAAATCTAATGACATTCCCATCTTCCTGGGCTGTACTTCGTGTTTATTAATAATTAGCACATGATGTTAGCATGAGGCCTCATAGAGCCCCTAGTATGGTTGTGCAACTCTTATCTCTTTTTTTGAGTGTGTGCATGCATGTGTGCGTGTAAATAAACAAAATCCAGTTCAATTCTAACACTTCTTGTGAATACTTTCAGGTGAGATTTATTTATTAGATTTCTTAGTTTGTGCTTTAAAAATAAATTAGTTTAGTCTGTGTAAAATATAGTGCAATACTGCATAAAAGGCACATTAATTAATTAGGCATATTAATGTTTCTTCCATAACAACAGAACAGTGGCATGAGATGTGACATGTGCTGCTTGAATCATCTGTCTGTCTGGAAGTCTTACACTGGGCATGCAAATATGAGTGGGTGGAAAACAGAAGAAAAGAGAACATCAATATTATTCCACAGCTGCAGAGTGCACAGTACCTTGGACGGGAAAGGATCCTTCTCATGAGTCTGTCATCCCACAGAGATGCATAAGATGTTTGAGGCATGCCATCAAGAGTACAGGGAATCCAAATCTTGTATAGATTCATGAAAGACTGTAGTTTGCATACACAGCATTGGTATTTCACATACAATAACATAAATAAACATTCCAAGGATCATTACTTGCAATTGCTGTAGCCATTTCTAACTTGGAAATACAACATCCCAAACCGCTGTTTTTCAGTGCCTGCCTCAAGAGGACACCAAGACCTGCAGCACTAGAACACCTGCAAAAGCATCTGTTATCCCAAAGAAAAGCTACTGTAACCTTATGAGAAAACACAGCACTCCTAGATACAGTTTTCTGCCAAACTAAAGTGCACTTACTGTTTGCCTTAGATAAAGGAGCAATAATCTCCTCATTGGGGTTCATGCTTTTAAACTGCAGAGTAAAAGTCCCTGGAAGTATAAACACAGTAGGATTTCTGGGGCTATTATGTAAGCTTGCTCTCACCCCTGATTATACATGACACGCTGGGAAATATCAAATTAAATGAGCTTGTCCAATAAGATTGTAACATAAATAAAGAGCTCTATTATTACTTTGTGCTGTTGTGGCTAATAAAAGCCACCCCCCTCGAAAAAATACACAGTACAGAGAACATGATGTTCTTCATCCCAGAGTGGCTAAAGGTTTTACTGTGAGGCCTCCCAAGGTGCCAGCAGGATGAGACACTGATTTACACTTCATGTTGACAGTGACACCTCAAAAATCCTTTCCTTATATGTTTTGTGGCCTGAATCAGAGCGGAGGAAAGTGACTAAAGTACTGTACAATTTCATTATTTTCAGTTACTTTAAACTTCTATTGCACTACATTTCAGAGGCAAATGTTCTTTGCTGATTTGGATGGTTAATACAAAATATAATAAACAACATATGTAAAACAGAAACATCTGACAAGAAACAGTAATTATAACAAATCAAAATGATTAAATAACAAAATAATAAATAATAATTACAGCCAAAGAAATTTTTCAATGAATATGAAAATTTTGAGCATTAAACACTTAATTTCATGCATTCTGGTGATTTTTTTTTGCACCAATTTATGGTGGAAATGTTTTTATTTATCTAACGAGAAATACAAAATTCAGGTGTATACAGCAGTAAGGCTCTCAGACATTCTGTGTTCCTTTCAGATATGTTTCTCCTGTAGACCAGCTTTTCCCATGTAATATCATTCCTGCTGAGTCAGCCCACATGCAGGCATGATTAGGGCGTACTCACACTAGGCCTGGTTGCCTTGTACCGTGCCCGAGCACGGAACTCGGACAACTCGCACAGCACGGAGCGATCACACTGGTCAAACAAACTGGACTTTGGGGGTTAATTGTGCTCAGACACGGTACAGATCGCCAAGTGTGAGTGTGCCTTTAGTCTTCCCTTCTCTTTGTCTCTTTGTATGGGGAAGTAACCTCTTTAAAGTAGTGATGACAAGTTAGACTCTTTTGACAGACTCGAATTTATAGATCTCGTTCATTAAGATGAACTAATCTTTTTTTGAGTTATTTCGTTCATTTGAACTAGGCTGGTTATTGTGGCACTGCAGCCCTCTAGTGGGCGATTAAAAAACAGCGCCGTTCTCAAACACGGAAGGCTGTCTGGCTTGCCTTAATTAACAAAGTATAATGCACAAATTCATCTCTTGATCATTCTCTATCATCATTATATACACCCCCTTGGGCCCACAACCAAATTCAAACCATGTAAAAACCACAGAAATATGTTGTCTATATGCAATCCACTACTCAGGAAAGATTGTGACAATGGAAGGATTTGGCCGGAGTATACAACCAGATCTGCCTCTCATTCTCCGGCGCTGGCAGTAACTCAGACGGCCGAATGAACAAAAGACTGAGGAGGACCCATGTGAGAGGTGAACAAGTAGTTCATTTCTGCTCCACAGTAGCTGAGCTGTCACGTGACAAATGAACGACTCAAACCTTGAGACCCACAGTTGCTATGAGTCGTGAACTAATCAGTTCTGTTTCCTGTGCTGCCTGCTTACCACAGCCCTGTAGCCAGCTGTCACGTGACAAATGAACGAACAGACAGTTGAGAGTCGTGAACTAATCAATTCTGTTTCCTGTGCTGATGATGCCCATGCAACTGCTGTGTAACGAGTGAACGTAATAGTCCAAGGCTATTCACGCATGCGTGAAAATGAACGAATTACTCACTGAGACTACCCGTTCAAAGGGAAAAGCGGATTCAAGCAGTATATACCCTGCAAGCCAGGAAAGTATGGGTTAAAGCTCTGGGTGACATGCGACATAATTACCAGCTATGCGTGGCGAATGCATTTATACACAGGCAAGCCCGCCGGCTGCGCACCAGAGAAGAACCAGGGAAGGAGGGTTGTCATGGAAATGACTGAAGGTATGGAGGGGAGCACGTCACATGTGACAACTTCTTATCCACTGGCGAAGAATCTTCTGAAGAAGATTGCGATGGTTGGAACCATCAGGAAAAACAAACAAGATCTACCACCGATCATCATCCAGACTAAACAACGACAGCCAAACTCATCCGTGTTTGCTTTCCGAAAAACAACTGTGTCCTACGTACTGAACACCAAACACAGGGAGCCAAAGGTGTCTGAGGGTGAGCAACACAAATCATTGATCATAGAAGACTACAAGCTCTGCTAGGGAGCTGTCGACAACCTGAATAAGGTATGTACTAATATGCATAAATTATGCACATAATTTTTTACTTTATTTTTGTGCTTGTCTGAAATATAGGCGACGATTTAAATTATAAAAGCATTTAATAAGTTATTATGTATTATTTCTTGCATGCAACTTGGGTTAAAGGGGCATGGATTTTCCAGCGGCCACTAGCTGTGCAGTTCTAAGCTTGCAACCAGGTGTGTGCTCGTACGCATGCTCGCTTGAACTCATACTTTTCATACAAAAATACCACAATAAACGCAGGAACACCTGCATACCGGTTGTGGCTTTTCACTCAGACATGTCCAGGCTCTGTTACTTCAACATTCCCATCTCAGAGGCAGCTCAACACCGGTCGTACCTTTCATTCAGCGCAGCCAGCCGCATATCGGCACAATACTACCGAAAAAAGGGTGACAGCGGCTGTAGACAGACAGGGAGAACAGACAGAGCTGGGGACTCAGGTAAACTCCCACTGCAAAGTTACAAAAATAGTTTTATCAACTGCAGGTTCAACTAATCCATGCTCGTTACATGAAAACATTGCATCTTACTATCTGTGAATCTGTCACTGGAGGCTCAGCAATGTGAGCACAGCTACATGTATTGGATCATAATGAAACGGTTAGTGAGCTGGAATGGATATTATAACGAGATTGAGTCACACTTTATAACAGTTAGACCACAGTAACTTTACTGTAACTAGTGATAGTAGATGGCTCTTCCTCTGTGTTGTTGTGACCGTTTTGTTGTGTCATGTGGGTCAAGTTAGTTACAGCGACTGAGAGGTGGAGAAGCTGTCTATCTGAGTATTGGTAACATCACAATAAACATAACATTACAAAGCAAACTGCAGCAGGTCCGAGCTACTGTAGCGTTAGCTGGCTGCTCCTGGCTGATGTTAAACAAATCGCTCCACATTTGCTTTTTACCGTTACATCCTTTCTTGCAGCCTAAATCAACAGTGGTACACAGGATAGTAACATGGGTCGCGTTAGCTGGTGAAGTAATGTGGACAGTGATATAACTTTGCACCGGATAATATTAGTAACTGCTCAGCGTTAGCCGACGAGCTAACGTGACTTTGTCTGTGTTTCTCCAGCTTTACAAATGCTCACTTTGTTTTTACACGACATCATCTGAACCTGTTTGGTCTGATGGGCTTCAGCACAAAAGCCTTTATTGTTTTTTTTGTATCCTTACGTGGAGCCTTTGTTTTACTGTGAGCCGGTTGTTTTGTGGGGTTAGTGGACTGCATGTCGTTAGCTGACATGTTGTCGCTGTAGTACCAGAGGCTCAGGAGCACGCACAGGGCTGAATCCGACCCGGAGACCTCACATTAAAAGCAGAATAGTTGCTGATGCAAGCAACTGAGAAAACAGGCGTGTGCTTCATTTCTAAGTAAACTTACAACCCATACAACTTATAGATTTTGTTTGACTAGGATGAATATATGTGTCATTTATTCATTTTTCTTTTTCTTTCTGTCATTTTTTCTTGCAGGTTGTCAGTACCTACAGCTTCCAAAGAACACTTCGGTGGCCAATGGCACTGTTCCACAATGTTCTGGATGTGTCTGCATACAATGCCTTTGTCTTGTGGGCCGCATCACTCTCTCACTCACACACACCCCTGAATTTTTATTTTTTTTTGCTTAAATTCTGTTCTGAAGTCTTTATTCTGAACTTAAAAATAAATTGTGTTCTGTTCAAAGTGGTATTTTTGCTTTATTTCTACAGCAAACTTTGATAGGTAGTAATGATCAGAAGATAACAACTTTGAATAGTTATAAAAGCAATATACATTATCATTTAGCAGGTGAGGTTGGATACAGGTGGGATTTAATCATACGGTACAAAAAATAAAAATGCATAAAATCACTGTTGCTGCTATTTATAGGCATAGCAGGCTTTAAACTCCTGATGTAAAAACAATCCACTTGGCATTTAATATACCAAAAATAATTAATATTTAGTTTACATACATACAAAAAAACAGTGGCATCATGTAAACAAACTGGCATTAAAGGGGTGCAAATTATGTAAAATAATGAATATTTGGTTGGTCAAAAGATTTAAGTCATTGAAAGTAGAAAATAATATTAATGTTTAATGTTTTTACGACAGTCTTTTCACATGGACATTTTTGTCCGCTTATAAGTTACACAAATATTACCAAGGCACAAGGGTTAAGTATGTATGCGCTAGCTTAAGTATATATGCGTAATGTGTTGACAGCAAAACAAGTGAAGATTTATTACACATTACATTGGCATTTACTGATTTAGCTGAAGCTTTTACTTGATCAGCTCCCAGTCCGCGATTGGCAGATTCTCCTCCATCACTACGGTGGGCTGTCAGAGGAGTCAAAGTTGCTCTTTCTAGAACAGAATATGCAGTATTTCCCTCTTCTCAGAGTTAACAAACTCAGCAGCCGCTTCTGTGGAGCTGAGAGGCTGACAGACAGCACGACCTGTTAATATCGTTAGGTCTCCATATAAGGGTACACAGCACATTCATCTGAAAATATAAAGACACCAAACAACATTGATAATTAACAGATAATAAATAATCACCTACTTATCAAACGGGCAAAAACTTTCCTCTTTCATGTACATTTAGTGATTTGGCAGTAACTTTTATCCCCCCCAAAATTAAAACAATGTTCTCATGCCCCCATAATCCCCAGACCTGCTGCAATGACAGAAGCAGTGAGTGGGTGTTGATCCCTGGTGTCTCACGCTAAAGGCAGGAGCATTAACCACTGTACTGCTGACTCCACCCTCCAAACTCTTGAACCTATATTCATAGTTTAATTCGCACATATATAATAATAATAATAATAGTAATAATAATCCTTATTTGTAGAGCACTTTTCAAAAACAAGTTACAAAGTGCTTTAACAAGTGTAAAGAATAATACAAACAAAAAAACAAAACAAGATAAGAGCATGAAAAATTAATATAAAATTAGTAAAATACAATAAAATAAAAGGGATAAAATAAAGTCAAATAAGATCGGGAAAGGCTCTCCTATAAAAGTATGTTTTAAGAAGGGACTTAAAAGAGTTCACTGACTCAGCCGACCTTATTTCCTCGGGCAGGCTGTTCCAGAGCCTCGGGGCCCTGACAGCAAACGCTCTGTCCCCTTTAGTTTTCAGTCGAGACTCTGGAACAGACAACAGACCTCTGCCTGAGGATCTCAAGGGACGTGCTGGTGCGTATGGGACTAAAAGTTCTGACGGGCAAGTATATGTGTGTCATTGTGTGTCATCAGCATAAATATGAAAAGAAATGCCATGTTTATGGATAATATGTCCAAGGGGAAGCAGATACAAGGAAAACAAAATGGGTCCTAAGACCGACCCCTGAGGCACACCATATTTAACTGGACAGAATGAGGAGACATAGTTGTTTACAGACACACAAAATTTCCTATTTGACAGGTAGGATGAAAACCATTCTAGGGCAGTACCAGAGATCCCCACCCAGTGCCTCAGTCTGTCTAACATGATGTTGTGATCAATGGTGTCAAAAGCAGCGCTAAGGTCCAGGAGTACAAGGACTGAGCACATACCTTCATCAGCAGACATTAAAAGGTCATTGGTGACTTTAAGCAGGGCAGTCTCGGTGCTGTGGTACTTCCTAAAACCAGACTGAAACTTTTCAAATAATTTGTTATTTTCCAGTACAGTGAGCAGCTGTTTGGACACAATTCTTTCTAGAATCTGTGCAATAAAAGGCAGTTTTGAAATTGGTCTAAAATTATGTGGGAGGGAGGGATCCAAACCAGGTTTCTTTAAAAGTGGGTTCACGCAAGCCGTTTTAAAATAATCAGGGACACAACCAGTAGATAGGGAGCTGTTGAAAACAGAGATCAAATGGGGCCCAACAGAATCTATTACTTTCAGTAAAAATTTTGTAGGTATTATATCAAGTGGGCCGGAGGACACTCTCATTTGTGTTACTGTTTTTAAAAGCTCAGACAAGTCGATGGGATAAAACTGGTTAAAACTCTCTTGTTGCTGGTGAGGAACCTCTGAGTAAGAGGCCACGGGGGTAATAGAGGCTCTGATTGACACCACCTTATTGGTAAAATAAGATAAAAACAATTCACATTCATCATTACTTCCAGCTGAGGCACAAGGAGGGGTTGGGTTTACCAGCTCAGTTTGCGCATATATGCATACTTAACCTCGCACATACATACTAACCTTGCGCATACGTAAATACTCACCTCACAGGTTCATACTTACAAATGACAGTATGTACGTATGTGCAAGTGAATATGTATGTATGTACATGCATGATAGTATGTGTGTATGTGCGAGCATTTATGTATGTATATGCAAGTATTCAATTTTGGCCTAGGCGGCTTCTCATAATGTCCAGCAGATTCCAACTAAACACACACATACTCCATTAAACACTTCAGGCCCTTACACACAAATGCAAATAAGGGAAAATATAACTTCTTGCTCATTCTAGCGTGACACCTGATTTTTATGACTCACTGTATCTCAAACACCACGAGCTTCAGCAGGACATCAGTGATCACAATGACATTAAACAATGAGATTAAACAAAAAGAAATAAAACATATTTATGATGTGTAAAATGTGATTTTTAAGAAAATATAAGGGGTCACTAATTTCGTTCATTCTACCACTTTTTGTTTTGTTTTTTTTTACATTTTTGCTGAACTGCACTGTAAATGTGTCCTATGGTTAATCAGAACCATGCCCCTCATACAAGGCATACCTGATGAAGGGGGGGGGGGGGGATCAACCCAAATTGCCATTATTTGCAGATGATATATTACTATTCCTGGAAAACCCTGCTACCTCCGTCCCTGCCCTCCTACATAACCTAGACAAATATAGTGCCGTGTCGGGAAACAAGGTCAGCACGTAAAAATCGGAGGCCATGATGCTAAATGGGAATTGGCCCAACTAGATGACTTTAATTTCTTTTAGAAGACTCAAACATGGATTTAGATAGCTGGAGGTGGTCCTTACACCAAAGACAACAGAACTACTTCCCTCAAATTATGACATTATTATTAAGACATTGATAGGGATCTAAATAGATGGGATGTGCTTCCTTTGTCACTATTCAGTAGGATCGAGGCAGCGAGGATGAATGTCGTGCTGAGGCTCCTCTTTCTGTTTCAGTCCCTACCTATCCTAGTACCACAATCCACATTTAAACAACTAGAAATGCTAATATCAAAATCTATCTGGCAAAACAGAAGACCAAGAATAAGGCAGAAATTATTAATGACAACAAAAGAGAAAGGTGGTCTGAGTTTGCCTAATCTAAGATTCTACTACTGGGCAGCACAGCTCAGAGCAACGGTGGCGTGGATGGTTGCGGCAACTGGATGGGAGCCTATTGAACAAAACTCCCTAGCGGGAGTACCACTATCAACTCTTCCATTTCTTAGCCATCACTCCCGGTAAAAAATTAAAATCAGTAATATATGGATAAAACTAGGGCTGTCCCCGACCAAGGATACATAGTCGAATCAGAATTGTCAAGTCCTGCCTATAGTCAAATCATGTGTTTTTGTGCACGGCAATTGTGAGCTGGGGGGGTTACATGTGGTAAGCTCCGCTTTATTCTTGAGAAGATGCAGAGCTGCCGCCTCTATTCATTCAACGTATGCTGTAAATTTCCAGCTAAATCAAGGCTTTTTGAAGACCTTTTTCTCTCTCTTGCCTGTCATTCACCGGTCTTGTGTGAGTTTTGCATGCTGCCGACAACTGCACGCACGTCGCGCTTCCTCGTGGGTCTATTTCAAGTAGCCGGCTATTTAAAAACTATTTATTTACGCACTTTAAAAACATTTATTGAAAGTTTTATTCTTTCTACATGTTTATTTACAGCATTAAACGTTGAAATGTGTATTGTAATAGGCTGTATATTAACTTATTGGGAGAAAACTAGTAGTTCTATGTAAAATCAGACGTTGAGCACCCCCATATCGCTAAAATGGCATGATCCTTGTTTCACTGCGAAGCTTCGACAGTGAGATTGACAGTCGAAGCAGCCTGGGAAGGTGCATGCTCTAGATGTCATAAATACGGTGGCCCTGAGAGGCCAACTCAAGAGCTACTTAAGAAAAAACATTCAAATTCATCACAACACAACACAACACATTTAGACAACACATTAAGACAATACAACACATTAAGACAACACAACGGAAGTGTTTCCAGGGGACCCTTTTAAGTGATGCACACAGCATGGTGTTTTGGTTGAACCTGTAACCTGAAGTACATAATGCCTTTAAATGACACACTCCGGGACAATAGGGGGCGGTGTGAACCTAAACAAGGTGGTTGGATCCGGCATAAAACCCAGAGAAGAAGAATAATCTTGTTTTGGTTGTGCTCCCATGGTTTTGCAGCGGCAGTTCAGGACTTTATGCCAGTTAATATATAATTTAAAAGTTAATACTATAAAACATGTATTTATGGGTTAATTGTCATTTTCAATAATTAAACATATATTTAATTCTAAGTATTTAAAAGTTGTAGCCTGATATGCGGGAGTTATAATCTGTCAATCCAGAATAGGCCTAACATTACAGGTCATACACTGCAGGGTAAAGGGGAATCATTTATCTGCTATCTGTTAAAATAAAATGTGATACCTGGTCTTTCATGTGTTTGTTTCCCTGTTTATACTTTATCCGTTCCCTTATAAATGCATAATCTGTATTTTAATTGTTATTGTGATTTGGCCGTTTTTGAAAATCTAAATATCAAATGGACTGTGTCTCATTCTCATTAAAATTAATGTCCTAATAATATAATACAATAAGGTTATTATGACATCATTATGACTGTCAGTCAAATTGATAGAAAAGAAAATCTAAGGCTGATTCACAGCAGACATTTTTGACTTGTCACAGTCACAAAAAGTTTACTGAAAGTTCACAGCTTGTACCACACAACCTTTTAACCTAACGTTACTTTTATTCTGACTACCGTTACTAGAGGAAATCAAATCCAGCACTCTAGCCAGCTAATATAGCACACGACAATCATGTTTATTTTGTCAGGCAGACAAAGCACATTCAAGCTCAGAAATCACCGTTTTTGACAACACGTGAAAACGTTCGTTAGAAAAAGGCTAATGCTAGTTTAACAACAGACATCTGCAATAGTTAATGTCACAATCATGCAATGTCGATGTTGTGTTGTCTAAATGTGTTGTGTTGTCTTAATGTGTTGTGTTGTCTAAATTTTCTTAAATTGCAGTGTGTTGGCCTCTCAGGGCCACCGTACATAAAGGTGTGGGAAGCCAGTTATGGAAAGAGTTTGACTGGAAGACGAAGATCAGGTTCTTTAGGACTCCCCTGAGAACACATGCCTTCAATAACACTTTACCCAACAAATGCTGGAGAAACTGTGGTATGGTAGGTGACCACACACACATTTTCTGGGACTGCCCGAAAATACAAACATTTTGAGAAAATATTAGGGAGGAAATGGGAAAAATCCTAGGTTTGAACATTGCTTTGGATCCCTTACTTTTTCTATTGGAAATACCACCTAAAAAAATGTTTACTACTGATCAATGTTATATAATATATATTCTACTGATCGCGGCAAAGAAAATTATTACTATTAATTGGATGAAGACTGACCCCTGTGGAATCGACAAGTAGTTGCAGAAAATCAAACATTTGATGGAACACCTGAATGCTCAGCTACAATTAAATGGAGTTGAAATGGAGGCTAATCTCTTTGTACCTTGGACAGGAACCCCTAGCACACCACCTTGAGGTATATGAGATGATTTGATGTGCCTGGCTAGGAGTGAAGGGTAACTAGCCCATAGGACTGTGGAAACATGGATACGAATGCTTGTAAATGAATAAGTCTGTTCATGTAAATCTATGGACACTGTGTGTATCTCCACACTAGGGATGAAACGATTACCGGTTTAACGGTAAACCATGGTAAAAGTCCCGAAGGTTATTATTACGTACACATTTTAATTACCATGATAACCGGGTACGGTATTATAATCTCATGGCTTCAAGGTGATTTTGTATTTTGTTTTCTTTGTTGTTGCCTGTTTTGTTGTCAATGGCAATAAAGTAAAAAAAGAAAGTGTCCTATGGTGTGACATAACAAAATTAAGGAAAAAAAAGTCTTTAATAATATACAAACAAATATGAAGGAGATTCATTTTTTTTCATATTTTGTTATTTAATACGAAATTTTGAATAACACTATTTTCCCCCATGAATTGGACTTGGACTTGCACTGTTTGAATAAAAGTGAGTGAAACTTTGAACTGCTTTTATTAAAGACATTTTGATATAAACACACATTTTTGGTTCTTTTATGTGTCACACTGTAGGACATTACGTCACACTAAAGGACAATAATAGGAAAGAGGAAGTAAATGGTATTCAATTAAAGCATTTTTATTTGACTTTCAATATGTAATGTCGAAACAAACAATATCAACCGTGTTTTAAAAATTTTACATAATTAAAGTTGACTCCTCGATAGAGCAAACCTTGTGTAATTATTTTGGTGTTAGAGAAGAAATAAAATATAATTTTGATAAAATACAATATCAATGTCAACCATGTTGTTCAAAAACTAAATAATTAAAAAAATGTTTTTATTTCAATTTACTCTCTTCGTTGTTCTCTTTGGACCTACTCCTTTCTGTGTGGATCCCTGTTAATGTTCTCTCTATACTTCACTCCAACCATTTCTCTCGCTCATATCCTATCTAAAAAAGAAAAAATTTCAAAGTTTCACATTAACCATTTTCATAACAGTTTATAACAGTACAAATTTTCTGCAAAAACAGCTGAAAATATTTTTACTGTAATTTTTGCATTTAAAAACAAAAAATTTACAAAAAAGAATACAAAGGAATCAAACAAATCTTAATTAATAATTTAAAATGTATTTTAAAGAGACTGTACTCTTTTGTGACATCTTTGTCCTCTGGTGTCGCACCAGAGAACATTTCTGTCACACCAAAGGATGTCCCAGCCTTTTTGTGCCAGTTAATGACCATGGCTGTGTCCAAAATCCCCTCTCATTCACTACTCCCTGCCCCCTATGTAGGGAGCTATATGTAGAGCACTATATGGTGAGCTCACTCGCATTATTAAAACAACACTTTCGGACACTACCACGATCGTTATTTCGGCGCCGTTAATTACGTCATTGCCGTTGGACAATCAGTTTTTTCTATCAGCGCAGTGCATGATGGTATATATGGCTCGGTTAGTGACCATTGGTTGTACACTACTTTTCAAAATGCATTCTGGGATACATTGAGTGGACTATATAGGGTATAATAATTATCACCATACATTTGGACAGCACTACAAAATGGTGAGCTGTGTCCGAAATCACCCACTACTCACTATATAGTGAGTAGTGGGTGATTTCGGACACTGCCTATGTTATACCTAGCTAACGCGTCATTAGCAGTTAGCAGCACACATTAGCTAAATGTTCTATAATTATATACTTTAAAAATTTTGAATTAAAAAAATATAATTTAGGGCTGTCAAACCAAAGGACAAAAAAAGTAACACTTTTATAGTGGTTCGGAAAAAGCTAAATATTTTAACAATTCTGATCTTCACAGGGGGCTTCAGTACCATTAACTCTAATGGGGTCTTTCAACTAGATAAGGTTGTCTGTTGAATTGCCCGATTAAAATTAAGATATGCTGTCACACCAGAGGACATGGTTTTCAGTGACAAGATGTGTTAAGCTCCAATATATGGATGAAATAAATAATTGCCATTTACTAAAATAGAAACGTGTAACATTATGCCTGAGGTATTTATCAACATTTTTATGCTTGTCATTTTATTGTTTAACTTACAGACTTTCAGCTGTTTGCAAAGAACAAAGTCAACAAACAAAATAGTTTAACTCAACAAATGCTTCAAGTGGTTTCCCCAAATACAGCTGAAAATGCTAAACTTATAATGACTTATCCTGTAAAGTCTAATAATCAAACCTGATTTGCAGTGGGGGTTGAATACTTTTGATTGCAACTGTAGAAGAGAGACCGATGTAACAAAACATTCAGAGCTGCTCTAATCAAAATGTTTATATCAACAATGTATCACATGGCTACATGCATGTGAAAGGAGTCGCTCAAAGTGATAAACCTAAAGAGAATTATCACACCATTCTGCAGTTCCCCTCAGGTCTACAGAGCATTTCTACACTGCTCAAAAAAATAAAGGGAACACTAAAATAACACATCCTAGATCTGAATGAATGAAATAATCTCAACAAACAACAACAAAATCACACAAAAAATATTATGGAAGTCAAATTTATCAACCCATGGAGGTCTGGATTTGAAGTCACACTCATCAAATCAAAATGGAAAACCTACACTACAGGCCGATCCAACTATGTCTTTAAAACAAGTCAAATGAGGCTCAGTAGTGTGTGTGGCCTCCACGTGCCTGTATGACCTCCCTACAACGCCTGGACATGCTCCTGATGAGGTGGCGGATGGTCTCCTGAGGGATCTCCTCCCAGACCTGGACTAAAGCATCCGCCAACTCCTGGACAGTCTTTGGTGGAGGAGCAAGACATGATGTCTCAGATGTGCTCAATTGGATTCAGGTCTGGGGAACGGGCGGGCCGGTCCATAGCATCAATGCCTTCCTCTTGCAGGAACTGCTGACACACTCCAGCCACATGAGGTCTAGCATTGTGTTGCATTAGGAGGAACCCAGGGCCAACCGCACCAGCATATGGTCTCACAAGGGGTCTGAGGATCTCATCTCGGTGCCTAATGGCAGTCAGGCTACCTCTGGCGAGCACATGGAGGGCTGTGCGTTCCCTCAGAGAAATGCTGGACACTATGTTGACAGACAAAGCAAACCTTCTTGCCACAGCTCGCATTGATGTGCCATCCTGGATGAGGTGCACTACCTGAGCCACTTGTGTGGGTTGTAGACTCCGTCTCATGCTACCGAAAGCACCGCCAGCATTCAAAAGTAACCAAAACATCAGCCAGGAAGCATAGGAACTGAGAAGTGGTCTGTGGTCACCACCTGCAGAACCACTCCTTTATTGGGGGTGTCTTGCTAATTGCCTATAATTTCCACCTGTTGTCTATTCCATTTGCACAACAGCATGTGAAATTGATTGTCAAATCAGTGTTGCTTCCTAAGTGGACAGTTTGATTTCACAGGAGTGTGATTGACTTGGAGTTACATTGTGTTGTTTAAGTGTCCCCTTTATTTTTTTGAGCATTGTATGTCTTTCAGCTCACTGTTTTAGGTTTTATGGTCCACACTTTACCGGGCTCTACAGTGCAACAAATTCAGTTTTGTCAGGACAACTTTCATCAAAGACTAATATTTAAAAGTTATATTTGGCGGTATGGCTCTGTTCTGGGATCTCCCTGCACATCCACGCGCCTACATGGAAAGCAATGAGGCAAGCTGCTCTCCCCGCCCTTCCACGTGCCTATGTGGAAAAGCCATAAGGAAGGGAGAGCACCTCCCTGCCCATACATATGCATACATGGAAAGCCCGAAGCAGAGAGTAAAGAACCCCCCCAAAACACCACACCACCGTTCCGCGTGCCTACGTGGAAAGCCATAAGGTGGGGAGAGCACCAACTGAACATGTATTGGCCAGTTATTCTAGATGACCTGAGTGAGGCCATTAGAGCTATACACTCTAGATTAAGTAGCGGTTATGAAGCATACACAGGGCGTTTGAATTATACATTAAAATTTGGCTTGCCATCGCTAAGTATTACAAAAACGCCATGTAACCAAATGTAAGGTTATTGTGCTTAGAAGTGGTTTACTCATAGCCAGACTAAATCAGGTCTATAGTAAACCTAGACGGCTATTGCTTGCTGGGATGTGAAGGTATCACCTTGGGCTTCTGACATTATATAGACTAAATGTTTAATGGATTAATCAAAAAAGCCTGTTCAATCCAATATTATATAGCTTCAGTAACGGAGGCCGCAGGTTCAGGTTCCCTGCAGTCAAGACCGTAGTTCTTTTGCAACACCGCCATCTAGTGGATTGGTGGTGGTCTTGCACACAATAGAAAATACCACAAAATACATAGGCCTACAGCATGGCACTTATTTATGGGCTAAAGGTTTTACAGGTACAAAAAAAATCTACAAATCTGAACAATCCGCAGATGTTTTTACGCACGCAAGGTGCACCAAGTCACAGACTTCTAAGCTTAGATGAGTAGCAAGCAGCCACTGAACAGACAGGCCGAAATACACACAGGAAGTCAGAAAAACATGTTTGGAGTCATGGGCCGGACAGATTCTCAGGTGTTATGTTTTGGATCGTATCTGTGTCTACTAATAAAGTAATCAGTTCAGGCTCTCAGAGGTTAAACTCTGCCTACACAGCCACTGGAAAAAGCAGTTCCTTGTTTAATTCAGACTCAATTATTTATCTTATGGGGACATTAGAAGCACTGATCGATATGCTGTGTTTTTTAGTTTGGCAACTGCCTCTGTGTGCTTACATGGTGGCAAAAGCCTATTGGATTGAGCAACCGATTTCTGTTAAAAACCCCTTTTAATCAGGTAGTCTCATGAAGATCAAAATGTATTTTGCAAGAGACCTTGCTTAGACTTCTGTATTTTTACTTAAGTGTGGTATTGCTACCTTTACATTAGTAAAGGCTGTGAATACTTATTCCACAATTGCTGCAAATTAAACAGAGAAAGCACATAAGACAAAAACTCAAAACCAAAACTTTATCCAGCACTTTCCACTTTGACAAAGATGTTTTCTGAGAAATGACTTTTATTCGAACATGTCTGCTGCATGCTGTTCTTAGTCCCTCCTCTGTGAGAACGACATTTTAAATGTTAACATACACTTTAAAGCAGCATAAGGAATTGCAACTGACACTGTTAAATCATTTTAGCTTGTTGAATTGTTACAGAACATCCATCTATTTTGTGCTTATTACCCTTCATTCTTTTGGAGTATTCTAGATCAACAGAGAAGAGATCACTAAACACAAGGGCATTTATGGCAATGTTAGAGGATTAAACAGTCAGTTCTTCTATATCTTATAAGCACTGACTGACATCCTGGTGTAAAACTGTATTCCCTTTGGACCTTTATAGCTCTGCGTGTGAGGTCAGTATGCAGTGTAGTAGAGGCATCTGCATGTGCAAAGTGCCTGTGTGTTTTTGAAATCAAACAGATGAGATGCTCTATGCACAGGATGTTGATTATTGCCAATACAGAGAGAAAGGAACAAATTGGATACAACAATGTGGAGAAGACACACAGGAAAGATGCAAACACTTCTGTCACGCTGAATACACCTCTGATAAACTTCAGTGTTTGTGGAAAACAGAAGACATTTGCAACAGAGCTCATTTATGACTGGTAGTGCAACACGGCCACATAGGGAAAAAAAAATAAATGCAGGTTTTACAAGAGGAAAGATTTGCATAAATAATATATAACTAAATAAAACACAGGTAAAACAAAATAACTTCACTAAGACAAGACACAACAGATAATGCTATTTTTTTTATAGAATAAATGAATATTAATTTCTATAGATGTTGCAGATTTAGATTCTGATTCTAAAAAGTGATGAAATATTTAAAACAAATGAAAGTCTTGTAAGATGATTTAACACCTGGGATGTCAGAAACTGCATCACACACAAATATCACTATTCACCACCACACAGATTCTCACGAGATCAGTGACATTAACAGAAGAAAAGGAGTCGTCAGGTCTCAGTCCTCAAACCTCCCCTCCAGGATGCTTTCAAAGGTGAATGGGAGGAACTTGAAGCCCTGGCCTGTGTAAAACT
>NW_024040041.1:25133650-25293650 GCF_014851395.1 Micropterus salmoides
GACCATATACAGAGGACAACTATCAAGTCTCTGTTTCGAGGCTTTATTTTCTACTTCAATTCACTTCATCAATTAGTAGCTAGTAGAAGCTTAATGTCAGTTAAGAAAAAGTAAACAGAGTAGAAACTGTGGATCTCTGTAATTAGTAGGAATTAAATATTATCCATCTAAAAAGCATGCCATTTGTTCACTTCACAAAATTGAGAAACAGCATTGAACTGTATGGCAACACCCCATCCCAATAATTTTGTACAGTTAGTTATACTGAATACACTGAACAGCCTAGCTTCTCAGTTCATTCATTATATAAGACCATCACAGTTTGGGAATAAAGAGGACCACAAGATGGTGCTGATATGACAAAAGTGCAGATCCAATAGGACAAAAAAATATATACACAGTTGTTCTAGTCACTTCTGTTTGTCCTGATCTACCGTATGTGTGGTATTCTGTAGCTCAAATATATTAGCATAATTGTGTGTATGTATTTATACTTGGTAACCATATTTTATAATATTTTTTTATAGCCCCACATGGATTACCTTGGAGGTTCAAAACCTTGCATGTTTTAAAGCTGTGGTAGGCAATTTATTTAAGAAGCATTTTATGTTGTTGAAATTCTCTTTACAGCAATCTGTAAATAAAATGCTCTGACACAAAATGAAAAAAAAAACGTATCTGTGGCTGTCGCAGGACTGTAATAAGTGCAGCAATCATTTAATTTGGACCAATGAATGCTTGCCTATCTGCATGTCTATCTGCCCGCCTTCTTGAACTTTGCCTGTGTATTCACTGTGCATGAAAATGTGTTTTGGGGGAGGGCTGAAGGAATGCGGTTGGATTTTTTCGTCCATTTAAAAAAAGAAATAAACACAATTTAAAGTTCCTCTCAGAAGTAAAAAATTCAAATCTGCTTTTTAAATTTGAAAATGTTGGATGTAATCAGATTCAGAGAACCATTTGCATATATACTGAGAGACAAAGCCATACCCCTCCTTGAGTCTCTTTATGTAACACTGGCCTCTGCTTGTACGTAGTGTGCTTTTGCTTAGAGGATGCTTTGTGAGACGAATGATACTTGTGTTTTCTGTACACAATGTAAGATAAATGGACACAATAATTTTACTTTATTTCATCAGCATTCCAATATCTACAGATTCTTGTAGGAGTGTCATAGAAAATTATTGAGAAGCTGTGTATTTATGCAGATGTTGAAATGTTCTAGAAGAGAGTTGCTCAATTTGCAGAGGGAGATGATCTTATAGTTTGCCTAATTACTTCACTGGGACTCTTTACCTAACATTAATCTATGCTAACACAGATAGGCTACATTATACACAAATTTACACGTTTGTTTGTTACCTTTGGGGACATTTTATTGATTTGCCTTTCCTGGAGCTTCACCTGATAAAAACAGAAACCATTTTACCTCACACAATGCTGATTGTAATTGCAGTAAATACAAATTAAGGGGGACCAGATTATTTTAGACAGCTGTCTGACAGGGTACTCACTTCTGTTGCAGAGTAACCAATAAGCACAAAATGTGGGACAGATTCAAGAAGGACTGCTGCTCAGCAACATGTTACAGCATACACCTTGCCTCAAGCTGAATCTGTAATTTTACCATTGCCATTAGATTGCTTATCTTGCCGTTAAAGGTGCTTTAAATCTGACAAGATGACTCTTTTGTGGATCAATATGTAACCTTTTCAAACAGACAAAACTAAAATACCTTTGATATGAAAACTAACATTGATTTTAATTAGCTGTGCTGACCACATGTTTGCTCTACAAAGAAGCGGTGTGTGTTATCATTTAGAAATACCGTGAGTGGGTTAGCTTATGTGCATGCTTATGCTGTGTTACAGCAACTATGAATGTGGGTGTTTGTTTATGTAACCAAGTAAATGTGATATACATATTGTAATATTGATAGATTCTTCTTCAAGCAGCTGAACAACATCAAGTTTAACAGTAGATGTATAATTGAGCCAGACACCGAATCATCGTCTAGTGCAGCTCTTTATTCAACCAGACCGCTGAACACTATGTCCATAGAAGAGCAGAAGTAGAGTCAAATCTTTATACAGATACAAAAGCAGTCTTGTCCCCTATGTTGTAGAATATCCCCAGCAACCAACACATGGTGTGTGTGTGTGTGTGTGTGTGTGTGTGTGTGTGTTATATTATGCATATTAATTGTGCATATTAATTCTAAATGATCAACAATTTCAAGCGAGCAGCCTGAGCAACAGAATAGGATCTTGTACCTCCCAATAAAGAGTTTTAGATGGAGAGGTAGAGAGAGAGAAAAAGAGAGGAGAGAGCAGACAGAGAAGAAAGGGATTTCTGATCACTTCTCTGGGAGTGGCAAGTAAGATGATGTAGGTTTTATATGAGAAAGAGAGAGAAGGTGAAGGAGATACAAATAAATCCACAGTGTGTGGAAAGGGGGAAGGTTCAGGCTTTTGTATCAGAGATAGAGGGAGGGAGAGAGAAAGGCAGGGCACTCAGAGATGGCAGGAACCATGGTGAGCGGAGTTAGACTGAGTGAAGAGAAGCGGAGGCTTTGCTGTGATACTGGAGCAGTGCTGAGAGCAGAAGGATGCACAACTAAGCCTGACAGCTATTGACTCAATACTGAGAGCGAAATGAACACCTCCAGGCTCTCTTCCGAAGAAGAAATGTATGGTGCAAGTTAGTTGTTTCCTTTCAACAGCATAGAAAAGAAAATACCATTAGAACACTGTGGAAGAGTTACAAGCGAGCACGCGGAGAGGCACCGTGGTTCTCGTTCAGGTCCTCTTTGGGAAATAGTGACGAACTACTGAAAACTGTTTTCTGAGAGTCTGCAGCCTTATCTCTAGTAAAAGATGCCTGTGATGAAGGGCCTCCTTGCTCCACAAAACACCTTCTTGGACACCATTGCAAACCACTTTGACGGCACTCGTAAGTATAGCTTGGAGTAATAATTTCCATAATACAGTTGTCCCGGCAAAACTTAATATGAAAACTTCCTATGAGTGCCTTTTTGTTAGATTGCATATGCCAATTCTGAGCTTAAAGTTTAAGTGTAATTTTTTGGACAGACAAAAAAAACGTGTACATCCTTGCCTGTGCTAGTTCTTTTGGCATACTGTATTACTACAATACTGTAGTCAATGTGATTTAAACTTTTTCTCCAGAGATACACATTGTGAAATCAAAATTGTGATGCCTGCAAATAGATTCCTCTCAGGTTTGAATCTGCAACTCTACCAGCTAAGCCTAGCTTTTAGGATTTTGGCCTTTGGCATTTTTGTAACCCAGTTTAGGATTGTGACTGGCACAGAAAAACACTGCTGTCAACACGTGGCCAACAGTGGTGAGATCCAATTATAAGAATGCAAGTTGTGACAGTTAACCAGAACTAGACGGGCAGGGCAGTTGGGGATGAGAACTGAAGAGCCACCTGTTTAACCACAACGCTGCTTAGAATGTTTCACTGTTGAGATTTATGCACTTATCAGTCAAGCTCTTTCTTTAAAGCAAACAAATGTTAAAGTATTTCATTCAAAAGTAATGTTAACAACTGTAGAGCTTATGTTTGTCATCTTTCCAAGGAAATAATACTATATCCACACAATGGCTTTGGAACGTCTGCATGTTTTATTGCATTAAAAATAAAAATATGCAAGATTAGGCATCAAAGCGTGACATGACGGGACTTGTGTTGCTACCATTGAACATACACTCACATACCTTTCCTGCATAAACTATGCTGGTATGTGTTATTGCGTATAAAAATTGAGCCCAACAGTTAGACAGTGGTTGTTTTTTTTCATGCTTCAACAGTAATGTTCATTTATGATACCCTTGTTTTGTGTATGCTTTATGCTTTGTTCCTACCTTACTGGTCCAAATCGATAGTGTGCACCATGCCTCAGAATTAGCACAGTGTATAAAATCATCAACAGCCACTGGATAGCTCTTTCAGAGCCTGGTGAAATGTGTGAAGGAGTGTGAATGGGTCAGACTGTCCTTTACAACTTAATAAATTCAGCGTGATGACACTATCTCTGTCTGTGTCAACACACACACACAAAACTTCCATGACCCTGCTTTCTGTATGAGACACACACATAGATGTGCACATTTTCTCAATTTTGCCATAATACCTCTGTATCAGATGTGCAAGTGGGCGGATTGACCAAGTAGCTGAGTGGGAGGCGAAGGGGCCAACTAACAAGAGATGGCTTCAGCGCAGAGCACTATTCAATCTAAGAACTGTCTCGAATCTCTCTTGGCTGAACTGAAAGCCTTTCTGTGTGATGACATCTCTCTGAAGACAAAGGAATAACTGCAGAGCTAAAAGTCTATTTCTCAACTCAATATCTCTCAGCAGAAGAAATAATACAAATATCGACAGTGTGAAGGTGACTTGAGGCTGGACTCAGGGGAATGGATATGCTTCTCCCATGTCACTGAAATGTGAGCAGGGAAATTAATTAAAATACATCATGCAGAGTCAAAGATGATCAGCGGGCTTTGAAGGCAGAAAAAACAACATTATTGATTTAATCAATTGCCACCTCCAAATATTAATGTCAGCTAAAGACAAAATTACATTGATAGTTTAGAATAACATTTATTACATCTAATATAACATTTTTCTGTGTGGATTACAGGGTCAAGAGTAGATCTAGATTTGAAATTGACGATTGAGTGAAGACTAAAGTACCAGCCATAGAAAGCCATGGCTTATTTGTATCCCTCCTTTTTGCAGTCTCTACTGCTAATTGCCTTGGTAGGTGTTGTATTTTCTTCCTCATCAAGTCCTGTCATGGATAATTAGTGATTAGAAGTGTGATGTTTGAGTGACTGCAATTTACTGTAACTGAAAAGAATCAAATGCATTAGGAGAATGCCCAGCAGAGTTGGAGATGTAACAATGACAAAAGTGAATCACTGACTAAGATATTAAAATGATTTTATTATGTAATGATTCACAACATGCACTGATTACTGCCTGATTCCATCTAAGCTAGACACAAGCATTTACTGACAGGAAATCACTGTAAGTTTCATGGATAATTCATTTGCCAGTCAGGCTTTGATGGCTGTCAGTGTGAACCATATTGTTCTCTGAAGGCTGAGGGAGAGGACAGATATGGAGGAAAGTGAAAGAGTTCGATTTTAGAGACAGGACCTGACAACTGGTGGGAAGGGATCTGATCAAGATATACCTTTGTCCATGAAGCTATACTTTCAGGAACAAAGGCATATCTTGATCAGATCCCTTACCAAGATAAACCTTTGTTCATGAAGAGGTGACTGATTTGCATCAATATTGATAAAACTGATGAATTACAGGCAGCGTTGCCATATGTTTTTTTTCCTACACAAATCGCTATGGCAACATGAGCATGGAAAGATCTTAATTTAGTTTCTTGTGAGATTAACTGCACACTTAATCAGGTACAAAATATCCACACATCACTCATTGCATGTGTTTTGCTCTGGAACAAACACATAACACCCATTGTTGCTGCCTGCTTAAAAGTTATTTTTTGGTTTAAAAATCATAACATGTATAAGGTCAATAGCTGTGTAACTGCATGCATCTGAATACATTTTGGTATAATGCGTCTGTGTTTACTTTAATAGCCTTAGGGAGAAAACAAGGCTTCGCTATTATTAATCAAATCATTAATCGAACATGTGGTTCAGTGTTGCCTTTGCAGCTACATCATCAATATACTGTTTTGAAGCATAGTCAAACAAAGATGTTTGTTTGAAATTTTATCCCTTTGCATTTAGATAACAACTAGATGAATAAATAAAAGACACCATTCAGTGGACTCTAAATCTGTCTAAATATTGAATGGATATTATCGGTTATGTGGACAGGAGTGAAAGCAGCATTAGTCTGTTGCTTCTCTTAATAATCTTGACGGCATGACCCTGTATTTTTTACTCATGATTTTGCAGCTTATAAGGGGTGGATTAAATTAATTAGGCTACTTTATTTCCCTGCTCTAAATTATTTTATTTAGCAGATGATATAAGTTTACTGTTTTATTTATTTATTTATTTTATTTTAACTTTTTATGTTATTTTATTTTTAACACACACACACATATTTTATTTTATTTATTTGATGAACCATATGATTTTAATTCACAACATTTTATGTGTATTATTTATTATTATTATTTATTTTTTAACACACACTTACTGTTTTATTGGCTTTATTTAATGAAATGTATGAAATGAATTGTTCTTTTGTAATTTATTTGAAGCTTTGGCAACATTGTTGTTTTACATTCATGCCAATAAAGCTGAACTGAATTGAATTAAATTGACAGATCTTGTAGCACATTGACTATGATGTCATGCTTTAACTGCTGATTTCTAAGGTCAATTCTTTCTATCCACATGGCTCCTGATACAGCCCTCTCAACAGATTAATGTGAAGAAATGTTTTGGTATAAGTATTCCGTAGTCTACAAAAGAGACATAGGCTAAAGCATCTTGCAGATTGAATTTAGTGCTTTGTCTAATTGCAGTTTTGTCTGCTTCACCACCCACACTTCCTGCCCTAAAATTACTCTTCAGTGTTCCAGCAGTTTGCAACATTTTCTTTTTCAAACAAGACTTTTAATTTTCAAGGATCCGTCGGGATGGATTTCACAAGGATCATCTCCACCATTATTTCTCATGCATAAAAGCATCCTTTAATATGACAGATGAGGTATTCTCTCTCGTCCCATAGGAGCATGTAGCCTGCTGTTATGTAATAACTGCATATTAAAGTTTTAGTAAATTATGCTTCTAAGCTGTGTTAGAACGTTTCCCGAGTCCATGTGATTTTTTTATCGTGGGTATTTAAATACAAAGAAATGTCCATTTAGCAGCAACAAGCAACATCATTTAAACTAATTAAACAAAAAAAATTAAGAAATTAAAATAAACACAAACACAAAAAATGTAGGCCTACTTGTAGATGGCTAGCTTATCACAAAGACTGGGAAAAGAGAAACAGCTACTATAGACTGTCTCTGTCTAAAGGAAACAAAATCCACCAGTCAGCACACAAAACGTGTTCCTTCATTGTTTAATCTAATCTGTACAAAGACTGTAAATACTTAATGATATAAATGGACAAAATGATATAAACACCTGCCAGTATAAGGCAATGTGATTCTTTAATTCTGTACTGTTGTAATAGACAGTAGTTTTAGCTAGGTGTACCTAATAATAAACTGGCCACTGAGTGTAAGTAGTATAAGAAGTATAAAGAAAAACTCTAATTTAGTTTCAGGCACAGTTTTGCCTTAACAAGGCCTAAATGAATTTCTTCCATAGGGTGACTGTGCTCACCCTTAGAGACTGGGTAAGGAGCTCAGCCATCCGGAGGGAGTACGAAGTAGAGCCCGTGCTCCTTCACATTTGAAGGAGCCAGGTGGTTTGGGCATCCAGGAGGAGCTGGAAAACGTTACTGAGGAAAATGACATCTGGACCACCTTGCTTAGACTGCTGCCACCACCTTTAATGCAAAATAAAAAATAAAAAAAATCTATGTGTGTGTTTGCGTGTGTCTAGCTTTGGCAGGATAGAAACAAGCTCCACATGCCAATTAAGGGCCAAATCCTAACTGAGGCACTGGCACCCCATGGTGCCAGCTGGGGGCCTGCACATATCCTTAGACTTCACACCACCAGCTAAATTCAAAGCCCTCTCTGATGTACACTAGTCTATTTCAGGGTTCTGAGCTGAAGGTAGATAGAATGACTCAGGTAAAGAAAAATGGTTGTTTTCTGTTGGTGCATAAACAAATTAATTCTGGAGACAAGAGGCAACCGAAAGAGCCTAGTCACCATGTCTGAATGTGATGCTTTCAAAGCTGCTGCTTTCTCTGGCTGCTTCACAGCTGTGCAGTTAGATAAACACAAAATATTGCCTGTTGTTCAATCACTCTTTTCTATTCCTCAAGGTCACACAGTAGCTTTACCTCTAACATCTGTCTTCTTTTATTTCACTTGCAGACAGTAACTTCCTACTGGGAAATGCTCAGGGTCGTTATGGCTACCCCATCGTGTACTGCTCTGATGGGTTTTGTGAGCTGACAGGCCATGTTCGGAATGAGGTGATGCAGAAAACTTGTACCTGCAGCTTCCTCATCGGAGCCGAGACCAATGAAAGTGTAATCCAGCAGGTAGACAAAGCTCTGGAGGGCCAGCAGGAGTACCAGGGAGAAGTCTGCTTCTATAGGAAAAATGGTGAGGATTGCAGTACATTGCATGATCATGTTTGGCATGGCCATGCTTTCTGAAACACACACCTTTTAAACAATTTGTATTTTTTTATATATCCAAAACCAAAAGTATTTTTATGCATGAGAATTGGCGGTGATGTATTGAATTTAAACCTTGACCTTTTCTATCACTGTGAGGATGGTTATTTTTAAGGGAAGCAACTCCAGAACACATAGAAGGGAGTGAGGTGAGGTGAAGTGAGATGAGGAAGAGGTGAGGTGAGGAAAAAAATAAGAAAAAAAAACATTGTGATTCCAGCGTTAATAGAAATCCAATCATCATTTTGGGGGAAAGAACTGTCTAGCTGCATTGTTGGATAATCTCAGTGCTATCATTTTTATCCTCAGGAAATCCATTTTGGTGCCTCCTGGATATTGTGCCAATTAAAAATGAGAAAGGTGAGGTGGTGCTGTTCCTCTTATCCTTCAAAGATGTCAGTGAATCATACGGGAAAACCCATCACCTCAGCCAAGGAGACGGTAAGGCCTGGCCACATGCATTTAGCGGTCAACAGTCTCACTTTAATTTATGCTCTTTCATCTTCAAATTGTCATGGTGCCGCATCCATTTCTACTGTTTAAATTTAAAACAAATACAGCATTTACATGTATTCAGTAAGTATTGGGATTTTGCTCAAAGGTATGTCAGAGGCTGCTCACCAGAGCAGGAAAAGCAATCGATCACACTTTTCCCAAGCTCAAGAGAGGGGGAGGACTATTCTGCACCAAATGACCAACCTGTTCACCAAGAGGGGCAAAAGGAAACTGACCAATGTGAGTGCAAACCGCTGACTTAAAGATCATCAAACACTATATACATACTGTTTAAGTCTCAGTATTTCATCATTCATTATTACTGAGAGATATTCAGCTATTTTCCTTAAAATAAAAGCTTTTGCTTTCTTAATAGCTAAACTTATATGTAAGACATTTTAAAAAGCTTGCTCAAGTTATGGCATTCATCAGGTAATGTGAACCATAGTCAAGTGAGTTGACACCAATCTTCAGTCTTTGTATCTAAATTGTGTCTTAATTAATGGCAGTTCTAAATTACCCTAACTGAGTCTAAATCTCACTTTAAAAAAAAATCTAATATAGTTACAGTTACCGTGAACAGAAATGATGTCTGTCAAATAAGTATTAGTGGAAATAGGCTGGTCTTCTCAAAAACCTATTTGACACCAAAGATCAGAAAATGCACCTTGCTTCTTATGTACGCCTCTTCAAACCACTGCTGTTCAATTAGCAGGCATATGGGCATAAATAGTTTATTCAAGTTTGATGATGATGATGATGATGATGATGATGATGATGATGATGAAGCTGGATGATCATGGGCAGGCTACCCTTTCGTTGCTGAACTAATTACTGTATGCATGTACTGCTGCTTCCTTTGTTATTTCCATTTTTCATTTTATTTATCCAAAGAATTAAGTACACACATCAGGGGTCACGGTCACCATAAATAGAATCCAAGCGCTTTAGATTTGTAAGCAAATAGACTACATTTATAAACTCTCCAACTGTGTCCACTCACCACAGCACCAGGATGTCAGTGAGAGCGCTGCAGATTAAAATGTCATACCTTTCCTATTTTTCCAAACAAGTTCAAATTCTTGAGATGCTTTCATGATTTGTAATTGATTTACATGTGCCCTGTCTGTCAGAGTGTGTTTCAGAAACCGTCTCTACCTGAGTACAAGGTGGCAGCTGTGAAGAAGTCACGCTTCATTCTGCTGCACTACAGCATCTCCAAGGCCTTGTGGGACTGGCTTATTCTGCTGGCGACCTTCTACGTTGCTGTCGCTGTGCCTTATGACATCTGCTTCGTCAGTCATGACGAGGGCAGTGACCATCACTCACTTGTCAGTAGCAGCACCATGGGCAGTGACATAGCAGTGGAGATTCTCTTCATTCTTGGTAAGATATATTTGTATTTGATTAAACAGTTTGTGTTGTCATTGTGTGTTAGCAGTTTTGTCATTTTGTACTTATTGATCTTGCAAAAACCATTAATTTTCAATGATAAAAAAAACCTACATTTGAACTACAACTGGTAAGAAACTTCACGTAACAAAAGTCCTTCTCCAGATAACAGGCAAGTGTATTGTTCTTTCAGTAACATTTCGTAGCTTGTACCACTATAATTTTAAAGCAACACACTAATTGCATGCTGCACACCAGCTGACCTTTATGCTGAAGCATCTTGAGCAACATTATGAAGAGACAACAATGTTGAGTTTAAATTAAGAACAAATATATTTTCCAGTGCAGCTGACTAACACGTAACTGAACCTCCTACCTTTTCTCACACGGTGTGTCTTTGTTGCCCCGGGTTACGAATCCTAATTAGATTTCTCTCACTTCGTCCCACTTTTCCTCCAAAGGAAGTGTGATAGCACATCTGTCATGAGGCTCTCTGACTTCCCCTCAACACTTTTTTCTTGTCACAGACAGTGCTATTTGTGCTCAAAATTAGCTCACCTGCTATCACATGCTGTTGCTCCGTCTTTCCTTTTTGTGAAATTAAATTTTAGTTTCAGTGAAGATAATTCTACTAAATGTTAAATGCTTGTCCTTTAAATTCACAAACACTCTCCATTCAGTCTTAATTGCAATAAACGAACGAAGAGACTGTCTTTTTAGTGTCAAGTTAAATGTACTGATAGGGATATTAACTGGGTCATATGTTGTTTGGAAATTCTGCAGATGTTATTTGTCCATTTCATCTGGCTATTTACTGTGTTTTCTAATCACGGATCTAAAGCTAGAGGGTGTTTTTTTTTTAACGACTGGCTCTAAGTGCTGGGGACATTGTGCAATGCAGTAGACCTGTTGCTCTCACATCTCTCCACATCAGTTGCATGTGCATAGGTTTTTGTGTGTGCTCAGACCTGTGTGTGTGTGTGTGTGTGTGTGTGTGTGTGTGTGTGTGTGTGTGTGTGTGTGTAAAATTACCAACAGAGTAAAAAAATGCATTTCCCCAATGGGAAAAACGAAAGAAATTATTTATTTATCATAGTGTACTACAATATTTAAAATGACCATTTCTCATGCCCCCATTATTGATAGAATAGTTCTTAAAGTCTTGTTTTTTCAGTTATCACATCCTTAATGGTTACTACAGCTATTATTTTAAGATCTGCAGGTGTATTACAATATAAACACATTTTCATTTTACTCTTTTCCCTAGGGAGCTTCAAATTAATCACCATGTTATCATTCTGGAGTATTTATTAAATTGTTTTTGTGTGTACCTAAGCTTTATTCTGAATAAACTGTCCGTCTTAAGACTAAATGTGTCATTTTTTTCTTTGTATTATTTATGTTCTGTGATCAATTTCAGATATTATCCTGAATTTCCATACCACATATGTAAGTCAGTCGGGTCAGGTGGTGTACGACGCCCGATCCATCTACCTCCATTACTGCACCACTTGGTTCTTTGTGGATTTGATTGCAGCTTTGCCCTTTGACCTACTCTATGCTTTCAACATCACAGTGGTAAGATTGTTGTTTTACGTATCATGAAGTATATTATGCCCCCAGGTTTTATCCTTTCCTGTCTCTTTAAGAGCACTAACTTTAAGATTGGCCACTAAGGTTTTAGTTGTGTTATTCCCTCAGAGCAATATACTGCAGACGATCATCCCTCTACATTCAACCACTTCACTGAGCATTTTTGTTTGTCTGCTCTCTTCAGTTTTATCCTCTGGATGAACACTACTACTTCTCATGGATTAATCGTACTTTGCCACAGGCTTCTTCGGACACAGAAAGACATCTCTCTAACTGCAGCCTTGGTTTTGTTGAAATGACCTTCCTGCTAGTAACATTAAATTCAGTGCTTCTCAATAGAGTCTATTAAAAGACACTGAAACAAGGTTATAAGAGAAAGAAGGATGGGTCACAAGTTAAAGCAATACATCTATCCGGTAGAATAAGAGTGGAATTAGACTACATGTGCAGAAATATGTATATTAAAGAAGTGATACAAAATGATCCACCTTGTATGTTCTGCTCTCCTTCTTCTTGTCCAGACCTCGCTGGTGCACTTGTTGAAGACGGTTCGTCTGTTGCGTCTGCTGCGCCTGTTACAGAAACTGGATCGCTACTCCCAGTACAGCGCTGTGGTCCTGACCCTGCTTATGTCTGTGTTTGCTCTGCTGGCTCACTGGATGGCTTGTGTCTGGTACGTCATCGGACGTAAGGAGATAGAAAGTGGTGACCCAATTACCTGGGACATAGGTGAGCACATTATGTGTGTGTGTGTGTGCGTGTGGGTGCGTGGGTGTTTGTGTTTGACACCATTGAATCAAGACTATAATGTTCTTCCTCACTCATTAAGCTTTGCTAAGACAATTTTAAAGTCTCTCTTGGCAACCCTAGGGGGCAAGTACTCCTCATCTCTAGTCATGCTTGAATGCCTGAATACCACAGAGTCATTTCAACCTCTAGCTCTTCTCCTCTCAGTCCAGAGGAAGCGCAGGTCACAGAGTAATTCCATTATTAATGCATTATATCATTCCACATTATATCACCCATCACCCATTATATCACCCACCAAAGGAGAAAGGGTCATCCATTGAAGCAGACTCAAAGAAAAAATAAATACACTGATTCTCGACAATTAGATTAGTCACCTAAGATACCCACAGTCTTTTAGAGTCACCTTCTGGTCTCGTCCACCAGGCTGGCTTCAAGAGCTGGGAAAGCGTCTGGAGACACCGTACATCAACAGTACAATGGGTGGTCCCTCCATGCCCAGTGCCTATATCGCCTCTCTCTACTTCACCCTCAGTAGCCTTACCAGTGTCGGTTTTGGCAACGTGTCAGCCAATACAGATGCCGAGAAAATCTTCTCCATTTGTATTATGCTCATGGGAGGTGAGTTCACTGGTGATCACAGAAAATCCCAAGAATTATGATAAATATTCAATGTTCAAAATGTAATATCACAATGTCACTCCCTCTCCCACCTCCAGCCCTGATGCACGCAGTGGTCTTCGGAAACGTAACAGCCATCATCCAGCGCATGTACTCACGACGCTCTCTCTACCACACCCGCATGAAGGATCTCAAGGACTTCATCCGTGTGCATCGGCTACCTCAACAGCTGAAGCAGAGGATGCTGGAGTATTTTCAGGCCACCTGGTCAGTCAACAATGGCATCAACGCCAATGAGGTTGGTGAAGAATCATAAATTAGTAGTCTTCTTCTCATTGTTCAGTTACAAAAGGTAACCATTTGCCTGTGATATCTTGTTTTATTTTATATTGAACCCTAAAAAGAGTTTTTCTGTTTAAGTGAATCTTTTTTTTTAATAAGCAACTATACAGTATGTGAACTGTTGGGCTAGTATGTGTGGGCTGCATGAATTAAAAAGACATTTTATGTGGGTGCTAGATTCCAGATTCAGAAATGTCATCTTTAATATGTGGGTCGCTTCAAATTCTCCTGAGTCTTATTCCATTTCCTTAAGTAGATGGCACTTAGAATATGTAGAACGACAGTAACAATGCCAGAACCGATCTTCGAGAAGTTCCCTGTAATTATAAGGGTAGGAGTTGAAATAGAGAGAATACTCATTAACACCCTCGCCACCAACATCTGATAATTAATTCACTGTAACAGACACAGCCACTAGTTTCTGAGAACATGCTGGCTTTCACACCTTGTGTCTGTTTTTACTGAGCGGCATGGCACGTCATGTGAGACTATCAACCTTTAAAACCACAATGTGTGACTTGCTCCTGTATTCAGCAGTGAAGAAGTAGATAGATAAATAAATAGATAGATAGATACTGCCACACAACAGCGTTGGTGGTAATTGTTTTGTTACAGCATGTGAGCTTACTTCCAGCACAGGGAGAATAGAGAAATAACAGGCGCAGACACCATAAACCATTACAACAACACACACAGTGAGAATATTCAACGTGTTCAAATCATGGCTACATGGAGTGGCAGAACCTCAAGGTAAAATTCCAAGTAGAAGTCTTTAATTAAAATGTTTAGTCTTTTAAGTATTTCAATGAGGTGGTATTATGGTTTTTGGAGTTATATATCTTTTTTGTGCATGTACTACATTTACAAGTAAAAAAGCCCAAAGTTCCCATCTCCCGCAGAAAACACTGGTCTGAACTGCCTGAAAACAGCTCGTCACAAGTAAATACGTGTCATAATGCTCGCTGAGCGACTAGTCCAACACGCCCTCAAAAACACCAGTGGAAAAACACTCCTCTCCCTTCCAAACACTAGCTACCCTCCAGGCAGTCAATGGACATAAAGTTGTTACTGTGATGTAGAGACAGAGCTCAATTAAAACTTTATGGCTGAAAGATACTTTTGTTACAGATTTATAACTCACCACTCTGAAACTCTTGCTCTAGTCTATGTTGCCAAGCTGGTCGGCAACATGTAGCCTACAGCTGAATCAAAGCTGTTTACAGTCTTTTCGCTGACCTGCCCTTCTCTGCTTCTGATTGGCTATTACCGGCCTTTTGTTGACCTGCCCTTCTCTGCTTCTGATTGGCTAGTAGTCCTTAACTAGGAACTGCGCATGTGCAACTCCCCTCATGTAGAGACAATGTATGTAATGACAATGATGTATCACTCCATTGCTAAAACGAAGCCTTCAACACAGGGTGAAAAGAGGAGCTGCAGCAATGTGCAGTATGACAAAAAATATGGTGTTTTTTGAAAATTAAACCATGTAAACCTGTTCTGGTACAACCCCTGAATAGGACTTTGAACCTGAAAATGAGCATAATACCACCTCTTTAAAGGAGGTTCCCTTTTGGAGCTTTGCCAAGTAGCTTTGTTTCCGGGCACCTGATGCATTCATGTATTCATTTTAGCTCTAGTTTGGCCCCTACCGCCCCCTGACTAGAATATTTGTGTCTTTAGCTTGGTAAGTACAAAGAGACACTTCTCCTGGTCATGTGATTTACTCATGTCACATCAGTTGATGTGGGGGCTGAACATCCTAAACTATGAGCTGAAAGTGGCCAGAATCTGCATAAAGCTGCAGAGTTGGGTGTTCAGTCCTGCCCCTGTCTACAACAATGTCTTTCAGCCATGTTTTTTCAGTTTTCTGTCTCTAAACTGTTTGACAAAACAGATGTCTTTCAATTTGAACTAATGCAGCTGCTAGTCTACAACTTGAGGCATCTTCTGAGATTTCAACTGAATTTCACTGGCTTAAACTATGTTGATAATGTATTAGGCTATAAGTACTGTCAAAACACTTCTAAAAGCATTGTTGACGAGATCCAGTGACAGAGGACTCCAGCTGCTGCAGTTATCCTGCTGGCGTGCTGCTTTTGCTATGCAGCCAGTGTAGACAAGAAGTTAGTGTATTTAACTTAGCTACTGACCCTAGCCCATTTCATGGAGTCATTTGATTCAGCGTTAAAAATTTTAATTGAAGTGTGTGTAATAGTTTTTTGTCAAAGCATCTAGTCAGTGGACAGTGTTGGGAAGCACATAACATGTATTCATGCTCATCAGTAAAAAGAGACAGTGACATCACTCAGAGAGGTGGGGTTTTCTCCTGAAGCACTGTAGCGGATGCATTTGACTATCAAAGACTTATTTTTTTCCTGTCCTCTTTCTTAGCTGCTGCATGACTTCCCGGACGAACTGCGAGCTGACATTGCCATGCATCTGAACAAAGACATCCTGCAGCTGCCTGTATTTGAGCGAGCCAGCAGAGGGTGTCTGCGCTCCCTCTCCTTGCACATCAAGACCTCCTTCTGTGCACCTGGAGAATACCTTATACGCCATGGAGATGCCCTACAAGCCAACTATTTTGTCTGCTCGGGTTCGCTGGAAGTTTTGAAAGATAGCATGGTCCTGGCCATCCTGGGTCAGTGCGCACCAGTTGTGAAACATTTCCTCTCTTACTCATTCTGCATCTATCGGCTGTTTTGCACCTTGTTGTAACTCCTCTGTTTTAATCCACAAAATCTATAGGCAAGGGTGACCTTATTGGGGCTGACCTCCCAGAACATGACAAGGTGATCAAGACCAATGCAGACGTGAAGGCGCTGACTTACTGTGACTTGCAGTACATCAGTGTTAAAGCTTTGAGGGAGGTCCTTGGGCTGTACCCAGAGTATGGCAGTCGGTTCAGCTCTGACATCCACCACAACCTCACCTACAACTTGAGAGAGGGCAGTGAAGCTGACGTAAGACATTTGCAATCACATTTAGGCAGTGGAGAACTGCAGAGGCTGACAGAAAATTCAGTGTACTAGGCCTATTAAATTTGATTTTCTCCTGCTCATTTACAGCAACATACCTTTACTTTGCCACCAAATATAGAATGTGTGTGTAATCCATTATTAATTTTGAATTCAATATCTTTAGGGAGTAACAAGATTTCCACGGTCTTCCAAACTGTCTCAGGTATGTGTTCTTCACCAAAGTAATTACTACAGTCTAGATCTGCTTGATACATCTTGCAATCAGTTGCAGCACATTCTGTGTTTACATCACACGGCATTCGTCTGCTTTACGGAAAACCTGATAAATGTAGATAATGTGTCTGAATTCATATACAGAGCTGAGATAAAGATGGATACAAAGCTGCTACATAAAAGAGAGGAAAAGTGAAGGAAACTGCTTATGCATGGACTACACATACTATTTGACACAGAAAGGTTGTTTTCAGAAACCTAACCCTGTTTGTTTTCTATTTTTGGTTTATGTAGTGTTTCAGGAGCAAAAGCTCAGGCTTTTGTGTTGACATTTTACATTAAATGGGATTCTGCTCTACTATATGTTTACGCCCTAATTGTACACTGATTTAATGGGTATATTGTAAATATAAATAAATGAAAATGTCAGCTTTAAGACTCTTTCATTGATTTAAATAAATCAAAGAAAACATCTAATTTTCCATCCATCTTTCCCTCAGGGTCATGCTTCTCTGGACCATAAACTACCCTATGTTGTTGAGGCAGATGATACGGAACATGGAGAAGACATGAGACACTCCCAGCAGAGGAGAGTGCCTTTGTTTGATGGAATAGCCAGTCCTGTTCATCAGCCCTGCCTCAGCACCCTATTAGGAGAGGAGCTCCGCCACATTAATGCACTTCATCTCTGTCGGTCACCTGTTCAGGGCGGCAGAGGCCGCAGCCCCTCTCCGCAGCCATTCATTAATGAGGAGTTTTCTCCATCTCTGTTGCCCAGTCTTAGCAGTTACCCAGGCCTGAACCATCGGCCTGCTGAGCTACTCATGCCATCCTTTCCTTGTGTTAGTCCACTGAACCTTAGCCCTAGGTGACCTGTTGATCCCCCTTTACCCAAATATGATTTAGTAATCAGTCTGTACATATTTAAAGTGATGTAACACTGATTTATGTCTCTAATAGGATCGTGGATGGAATTGAGGACAACGGCCACACATTTCAATTTAATGTAGAACAGAGCGAGACAAAGACTCTTCTAACAGGTAAAGTCTCTGCAAGCTGCACAATGGATGAAAAGTGAACTATATATGGGCACCAAAGTCTTGATGAAAACACTTTTCAGGAGCTAATGCTTAACTCTAAATTATGCAAGGTTGAATAAGCATAGGGAAATTTCAGATTTTCACTTTGTGTCTCATTTTGTTTCTCTATATTAAACTAGTATTTACAATTCTAGTTATTGTACGGTTAGATGTCATTTTATAGAGGGCACAATCAGTAGTGAAGGGGGTTATCAGATCAGATCAGCTCAATTTCTCTCTTTTCATACTTTTAGACCGGTTCCAGGTAAATGCTAACCTGCTTCTGGAGACAAAGGAAGTGAGACAGAACATCAGCAAACTGAACAAAGAGGTATGGTCAATATTAGATCCAACTCAATAATAGAAATAGGAAATTTTAAATGAGCTTGCTATGCAATGTATCTGTGAATTCTTGAGTTGAAAACATTTTGGGTGACACTGTTAAATACTATAAGAATGGGACACACTCCAATTTTAACTGTAGTCTTTGACAAAACTAGGCCTTTATCATTTTCCTCCAGGTGTCTCGTGATTCTTGTCATTGAGGAGTCATTAAAGGTAGATGTGCTCTACAGACAGATTTTCTTTTTCTTTTCAGGTAAACAACTTGAACCAAGAAGTATCCAACCTGGCCAAGGAGCTCCACGACATGATGCATTTCTTACAGTCTAATATGGCCATGCTCCATAACTCCCCAGTCTCATCATATTCCTATGGCATACAGATGGCTCCTGGTCCTGGTGTGACTGCTTCCAGCAACTGGCAGTCCCATGTCCCTTTAAATATTGCCACCGGGCTGCACCTCCATCATGAAGCAATTAGCCACCCTGCAAGAAATATGTGGGGCTGCAGTGGGATGTCCTCCCAAGGTAGAAGTCCCACCCTACTGCACTCTTCAAGTCCTATGTCATCCTGTTTACACCTGTGCTGCTCTGACAGAGAGGGGGTCACAGCCCACAGGTTAACGAGCCAGTGTGATCCCTACCAAACCACCAGAAAATCTCCAAACTCTCCCTACATGGCCCAGGGTGGTCCATCCCTCCTGGGCATCAGTTCTGCCTTCAGTAGCTTCCCAGTGATTAGTCAGTCCCCACAGGTGGCTTATAATGCTTCTATTCCCATGATGAGCAGCTCTCACCCTGTATGTTCCCCAGTGAATTCTGGCTGCTCCCATGTGTCTCCTAGTGTTCAAACCAACTCTGATCCCACACATAATCAGACCAACTCCCAGATACCCATCCATTCCTCCATCACTCACACTGGCCAACCTCAGTGTCACAAAACCTTCAGCTCTCTAACCCATTTAGGAGCCAACACTTCAGTATGCACAGGGCACAACCAGGGCCAGCAGGGCTCTACGATTGGCCCTAGGAAAAATGACCCAGTAGGATCCAGCCCTGCACACCATGTTGCATGTTCTCATATGGGACAGGTAACAGACAGAGACTGTAGAGCTTCACCGTATCAAGAGAAAACAGACAATATTGAATATCAGGGGACGAGCCGCAGTACTCCAACCGTAGAAGTTCAACCACCTCTTTTGGACATGGAGGGAATGCACACCCCACACTGATGATCTCAGTATTGTGTTGTGACTTTATGTACCTTTGAAGACTTTTGGTGTAAAGTTTCCATCAAACAACAACTGCTGAAACCCTACCTTTTATCCAAAGCGACTTACAATTGCTAAGTACTGTATGCCAGAGGTTACACGCCTCTGGAGCAACTAGGGGTTAAGTGTCTTGATAAGGGACACACAGATGTGTCACAATAGGGAACTGAACCCTGGTCTCTCACACCAAAGGAATATGACTTATCCACTGCTCCATCACCACCCCTGAATAAAACATTTAAAGGATACTGTCATGTTTGTGATATATTGATCTCTTCATGTTTTTGATGATGAATAGTGTTATTTGTTAAATTGGTAGAGATTGCTTATGATCTGCAAACTGTTAAATGGCAAATGCATTGATATCCACAAAGACATGCACCACACAGTCTCTTAAGCATTCAATACGGGATCATTTGGATATTTATAAAAACAAGCATTTGTTTTGTTATCGGCTATGCAAGGCATTAGCTCAAGGGAGATTAACTGTAAATATTCTCACTGCTGTCATCACAGCAATTACACCAATTCACTGTGAGTTGCAAGTAATGAGTTATGTGTGCACAGCGCCTCTCGCTGGCGACAGGTGGTAACAATAACAAATAAGATAGGAACAAGACCATACTCATCAGATTGTTCACTGTAAAACTGAGATAAAAGTCTAATAAAAAGAGCAAATCTGGAGTACAACTGTAGAGTTCATGAAGAAAATCACAATGTGTTATTTAGTTTTTTTCACCTACATATTTATTTCAGCCTTCATAAAAACAAAATGAACATTCACATTGAGCAGTGGTGGAAAGCAACTAAATACTGTACTGGAGTACAATTTTGAGGCAAGCTACTTGTGTTTCCATTTATGCTACAGCTGGAGTTTATAGTTACTTTTCATTTCACATGATGCATTTATATAAAATGATAGTCACCGATTAAGCAATCCGACAGCCTAACATTAAAATGCTGCTTGTGTCTTAATGCTTAATGTTACAGATGCCTCCGTCCGTCTGTTTTCCCGTGGTTGTGCATGTTCATCAGTTGGCCTGCAGTATAGTCTAGCAGCGACAAGTGAGTAAAAAAAATACACAAGGTGAGCACATGCACCCTGGAATTACAAATAAAACGTAATTGAAGAAACAAATAGCTAAGAAACAAAACCTGAAAACGGATCTGTGTTTTGTAAAAGAAGACTTTGTCATAGTGTTTTTTAAGATATGTCAACATTTTACATTTAATCTGATGCTTTAAAAAAGCTGTTTGAAGTGTGTATGTTTTATTTAAATTTAAATGTAAATCTGATTAATTATTAGGATTTACATTCACGGCTTTTTGATGACTTGGTGCAATATGTGTACGTTTGAAATGACACTGACTTAAAAGGCCCTGCACCCCCCCCCCCCCCCTCCCCCCTCGTGCTGCAGAAAGTGGTGTCTTGTCATTGGTCAGACAGCCACTGACAAAAAGTGGGACGTTCCCGGAAAAATCGCTAACCGGAAGGGAAGGCCAGAGCCCAAGAAGAAGAACAAGAAGACAGCCGCCGATGAGGCCAGCGAAAGAAGAAAAAGTATTGTAAGTACAAAAAACTAGAACTGATAGGAGATGGTGGTAAAGAGGAACATTAAACCCATGTTTGACTCCTTTGTCGTCGAGTTGAACCATATTTAGACACCCTCTGTCAACATTTTGCTCAACTGATCAGTCAAGTCCGGGTTCAGTCGAAATGTCCATCAGAACGGATCGAGAAAGGCTACGAGCTTCTAGCCCTGTGAGACCACATAAAATGTCCAGAAAGCCTGGGGACATATGACATGACGTTTATGCTAGCAGCAGGCACAATAACAAGTCTGAGTCCCCGAGTTGTCAATTGTCAAACAGCTGACGCCATGCGGGGCCGAGAAAAGGAAAGTTGTCTATTGACGTTTTCGACACTTGGCTGTATCTGCTAATCAAGCTAACGCTATCTGAATTCAACTTTTCCTTTCCTTGGCAATAGTATATATATATATGTCGACGATGGATGCTAGCAAGCTAGTGCTAATGCTGGATTGATGATCAATAGCTGACGTTAGCTAGTTGATGTTCGTTAGTAAGTTGGTAGACTTCTTGGTACAGCAAATATATATCTATATCTGCTCTTACTAGCCAGTATAGCAACAGTTCACATTTGGGTTAGCTAACGTTACGTTACCGTAACTTAGTTGATAAATTATTGTAAACAGCAAACCTGTGTATTTGGTTACGTTTATTGGTTAGCTAGTTAGTCAGCTTATCACTCTAGTAGCTAATCACAACCAGACAGAAGTAACATTTTAACTATGTAACTTTTGCTTTTCAGATATATTTGTGATTTTAGCTTAACTGTAATTGATAACATTGGTAGCATGCACTAGTAGAAAAACACTAACCCACACTATGTGATCATCAAGTAGGTAATAATTGTTGTTACTCTCAAGTCATGGATGTAACGTTAACGTTATAGCTGTCAAGCCACATGTATTCCTCAAGTACAGTAGATCAACTTTAAAATAGGCCGTTTGACAGTTTTTAATCTCCCTTTTGTGATGTTATTATGGTAAATGTTAGCAGACATCAATGGACAAGTTTCCCATGAAGCTTTAACTTAGGCACTTACCTGAAGTAGTAAATAGGGTTCACAGTTTCTTACTCTAAATGCCAGCCAACTTTTCCTTTCTATAGTGCCATCACATTATCATAAATGTGTCATTAATGCTGACAGCATTTGTGTTGTAATCTGGCCAATTTACATAGTTACGGTCATTGTGTGTGTCCATTCATTTAACAGTAAACATATTCACATATGCAGGTATCTTCATAGCTCCTGTTTATGGTGGACAGAATGGATTCACAGTTACTTGCTTGTGCTCTTGTGTTTATGGTGTATGGACTTTGTCTCTCTAAAGTGGTGACACATCTTAGCCAACGTGCCCTTAAAGAAGGACTGTGAATTTGTCCCCCATCCCATCAGTTAACATAGTATTTGGGTTTGGGTTTAGTAAGAACACACCTCAATCATCTCACACTGTCTTTCTTTCAGCACTGTCTAAAGTTGTGAGTACTGTTGAACAGACAACTTGGCTTAGTAGTGGTTTAATTTCCTAAAGTGTTCCATCAACTATGCCCCAACTTATTTTTTTGCAGAAAGAAGCAGATTTGAAGCTTTTGTTTTGATCATTTATGAAAAACTGCTAGCACAGCATAAATGGAAAATGTATAAGGCGCAGGAAGGAATTTACTTCAGTTGCAGCTAGTATTGGAACAAGTATTTGTACTTGGATTTTCATGCATAAAGAAAGAATTTGTAAGAGATGGTCTTCCTTTTGTATTTTCCTATGCCATGTTTAGATAGACAAAAACTGTGCAAGACTCAGCCCATATTGTAAGAACTTCCTCATATGGTGAGCAATTATGTAACTTATGTTATCTGAAGAACCACTGTTGTTCAAATTAATTGGTTAATTTAGGTTTTTTTTGCTGTGATTTGACAGGGAGGTGCTGATTTTGTGCTTATGGATAACTATATTTCTCTATTTGGGTATCGAGCTGTTCCCACAAAAGTCACAAGAAAGGGAAGTGTCTGTGATTTCCCATTGGCTTTGCTAACTGCTAGTGATGAGTATCCTGTTTGCTTTTCCTGAGAGATGTCACCAGTTTCCCTGTCACTGTTTGCAAAGCCATTCTTTATTAGTACTGTAGAAGGGCTTACCTTGGATCTAGAGCTTTTTCGGTTTCATTAGAAAATCTCAAGGATTGTTCTACTTTCTTGTATTTGTTGTGTTACATATAAAACTTTTGCCAGTAATGTGTAGGTCTTGAATATATTGTTTCCCTGTACATGGAAATTTGCTTCTTTGAACTGTCTGACCATTTGGCATAATAGACAAAAGGAGAATGGCTCATATCAGACACCACCAGTTTGTCCACAGGACCCCACCCTTTCAATAAAGGTATAGTGCCACCAGCCACAAAGGTTGTTGGATTGCTACTTAAGAAGAATTTGTGACTGACTTCAGATGTTTGCAGTCATTATATATTATATGCGCTTTTTTGTCCTGAACTAAATTTTGACCTATAATGGAAAACTTTATTTAGTTCTTGAAATGAGGCATCTTAAGTTGTTGCTGTTGGTTGAAAAATACATTTAAACTTCCATATTTTGTTTCTGCTGAAGATGCAGAGAAGAATCAAACCTTATCCAAATTGTCGTGCCACGGCAGTTTCAGACTTGACACTCAAATATCATTTAGGGCAATGTGTTTGAACCAGTTTGAATATCATTTGAATATCAAGTTTGTTTGTTCTATCTTTTTTGTTATTATGGAGCTGTGACAAGACAACACAGAGGAAGGGAATCAATTGACTCAGGAGGCCACAGCGTATGCTTCCATAAAGTGAACAGCAATTAATAATAGGAATATGTTTATATTTGTATCTATACAGGTTTTTAACATATTTAGGTGTTGAATGCACTGCACTCCCTGCTAAAGGCTTCGCTTTGATACCATGCTGGCAGCAGACTATACAGGAGGCCATGATGAATATTTCACAGGCTCTCCCTCTAGTTTGCTCTCCACCCCCTTTCTCTGACCCATGTCTCACTGTCTCTCTCTCCGACCCACTTCCCTGTGGAGGTCTTCCTAGCCCATTAGGGATGCCATCAAAGCATCCATCGCAAGCAGCTGATTGCAAACTAGACAGCCACTTCTACCTTTACTGCAGCACAGTATTTTTGTGCTGGCAAAAATAGTTGTCACAAGTAAGTAACTGTGCTGTATAACAAAAGTTTTTTTTTCCCTAAGGCCTGTTGTTGGTGTAGGTCAATGTTATCCACTTTTCCAAACCTTACAAATCCAATTATTGGATTATTGGGGTCCGTTCAATTGCATGTTCATAATAAAACACTGACTGTTAAATAAAATACGTTTTTTAAGTGTTCTCTAAAACTCCACTTGTTGTTGTTACAGGACCCTTCTCTACTCACTCAAACAAATCTAAAAAAAAAAAGTGCACCTGAAGATTAATTGCAATACAACACGTCGCAGTGTTTACCAAAGAAGGACCACACCAAACGATCGAGACCAACGTGGTACCGAATGACATCAGCATGGTTATGTTCACTGTTGCTTTGCGTGGTCCTTGCTTGTAAAATATCTTCCATGTCTTCTAATGTGGGCTAATCAAATCTCTCTCTCTCTCTCTGTCTGTGTTTCTCTGCAAAGTGCTAAAATGGGTCTATATATATATATATATATATATATATATATATATATATAGCCTTCTGTGGTAATGTCTGGGGAAACACCACTTATTTTGAAAAAATTGCGTGTTTTGTGTCATCTTCACTCACAATGAAGAACTTCCACGGAGACAACACGTTGTAGCTGTGTCTGTTTTCCGTCTGATTCTGTGCCATTCATGCGCACAGTAGCACAGACACATGAGACTGATCAGCTGGTCACCGTTCATGGCCGATCAAGCCGAAAACTGCCCAATTCTGGCCACTGGCTGATTGATCCGTGCATCTCTGGTTATTTTGTAGGTCTGTTTCCATAAACCCAGTCCATCGCCCCCTGCTTTTCTTTGCATTGTCTAGTGAGGAAACAGGTGAGAGCTCAGCTCTGCTGCTCAGAATCAAATGTGTACAGACTGACTGACCCAGTGAAGACCCAGAGTGCCTTTATTCCTTGTCCAGCTCTGCTACGGCTGTGAGGGATTCCCACTGCTCTTTCAGGCCTTGTGATAGTGTGTGTCCACTAGTTAGAAACCGGTGAGACAGCTGTAGTTGGCTACAGTTGTACTTTCATGCACCTTTTCAGATTTGGTGGGCTGCTGAAGCTTAATTATAACACATACGATGACACTGTGTTAGAGACAAGTTATTTTTGCATTAGAGAAAAAAGGGGAAGACGGAAGGAACTTGTATGTTTTTGATATCGCACGATGCTCTGTGATTTCTAAAATTAAACTAATGCTATAATACATAATGGTAGAAGTAGACCCGCACAGCAGAAATGAGTTCATATGATAAACATATGCAGCATGGTTGGTACACTGTCAAATGAAGCATGCTTGTTCTAAATATTTTATGGACAGGGCTGTGATCTCTTATCACATGCTGAAGCTTAAGCCCGGCTCAGTAGTGAGCTGAGAAAAAGGCTTGCACAACCAAACTCTAAACTATAGACAATCAGTAGTGACACCTTTTACTTCAGGTTTCGTCATTCTTGACATTTTCTTTCTCATTCAGAAACAGTCTAACCTCCTAATTGTCTTCAGTATACATTGCGTTTCTGCATTAAGTTGTCCCAGTGACAAAGCTGACACTATCTCAAGTTTTAATGTGCTCAGCAGTAAAATGTCTTCTGCAATCTTCACTTCCTGCTTTGAGCTGAGTTGTGTTTCCTGTCCTTTGACCAAGCAGAAGCTGGCTGACCTCATGTGTATCACCCAACTGAAAAAAAAGATTAGACAAGGTTTCAGATACGTAAAGCAGGCCCAAGTGAAGAGAATATGGTTGGCTTATTTTGAGATCTTGGTATGCTGTTATCAAGTAAAGTTTTTTTAAGCTTGGGAGTCTCAAACTAAAAAGTTTAGATTCAACCTGTGTGCTACAGGTTCCTCTTATTACAGATTGTAAACTGCCACAACAAGACTGAATCAAAATATACTGAAGTACATTTTATTTATGCCGTTTGGACCTCGCAAAACAAAATGTTGTCACTAGACTAATATTGTATTTGTACTTGCCAATTAATGTCAGTGTTTTAGATTAAGGTCATTATGTGCTTTAGTGTTGCTGCATGGAAATGGACACAAAGATCTTAACACTACTAGTCATGGTGTAAAACTGTGGCTATCATCTGTTAAGAGTTGACTCATGGATCAAATGTGTTGAGCTTATGCTTGGGGAGGGCGTCTAACGCTAATTTCTATGGGAGATTATATATATGTATATAACCATAACCCATGTTTGTTTTTAATTTCTTCAATTGTAGTTTTGCATTTGTTTAAACACCTACCTCTGTACATTTGCACCATCAATTACTATTACTTGTACTATGTACTACGTACATGTAAAACACACACTGTTAGGACAACCTGTGGGAACATGACACACAGTTTCAAATAAAACACAAGTGTTCTCCACCACTTGTTTATACTAAACATGGTTAAATAATAAACTCTTCATCTGGAGGCCCGACCCCGGTGTGATGCAGGTTTCTGTGTCAACAACTTAAACTTCAAATTGTCTGATGATAATCTTGGCAAAACCAAAAGCTGTAGTGCTGAGATATTTTAAAGTTACAGAATATTTTACTTGAGTCAGTACTCTAAATTGGCAACTGAAACCATTTTACACGCTTTTATTTCTTCACGTTTGGACTATTGTAACACTCTCTTTACCTGCCTGAATCGAAAATCTATTGATCGGCTACAGTATTTTCAGAATTCAGCTGCCAGGCTTCTAACTAGCACGAAGAAACGTGATCATATCACTCCTGTTTTGGCCTCGTTACACTGGCTCTCAGTATGTTTTAGAATTGGTTTTAAGATTTTACTGTTTACATTTAAGGCTTTACATGGTCTCGCCCCTTGCTATATTGCTGACCTATTAGTACCCTACATACCAGCTCGTAACTTGAGATCCCCAGTTAAGGGGCTTTTATTTGTCCCAGAGACCCGGCTGAAATTGAGAGGGGACAGAGCCTTTGTGGTTAGGGCACTGAGGCTCTGGAACAATCTAACCGAGGAAGTTAGGTCGGCTGAATCAGTAAACTCTTTTAAATCCCTTGTTAAAACATACTTTTATCGAAGAGCATTCCCTGATTTTATTTGAAGTATATTTTGAAGTGACTTTTGTTTTTTGTATTGTTTTTATATGTTTTTATGTTATAACTGCTTCACGTTAAGCACTTTGTAATGCTGGTTTTAAAAGTGCTCTATTAAAAAAAGATTATTATTATTAAAGCAGGAACAAGAGATGAATCTGTTTGTTTTTTTAATTATACCTCTTTGAGTTTTAACTGACTATAATATTCAACACACAACATGATTGTTTTAATGGAAAGCCTGTTTTGTGTTTGGAGTAATATTCTGAATATGTTTTGTTTTCCAGCTCCCACTGGTGAGGACTCCTCTTCCTCTGGCTCATACACCTGCCTGAACTGAACTTGCCCCCCCCCTCCCCCCCGTCGGGCTCAGCCTCACCAGCCCCTGCACCAAGGCTAAAGTCAACCAGACATCTTCCCTCTTCTTCCGGCTTCTTCTTCTTTCCCTCAGGTTTCAACACTGCACTATGGCAGGGCGAGGCGGACCAGCACGGACCAACGGCACTGCAGCAAGCAACAAGATCTGCCAGTTTAAGCTAGTGCTGTTGGGGGAATCAGCTGTGGGAAAGTCCAGCTTGGTGCTGCGCTTTGTCAAAGGCCAGTTCCACGAGTACCAGGAGAGCACCATCGGAGGTGAGGGTTTTGTGTTTGATCCCCAGGATTGTCTCTGCTCTCAGTCGTGCTTTAATGGCATCATGGCTGTACATCTCTTCAGCTGTAAGTTACAGCGCAGAGGGATAATTCTAAACAAATCCTTTATGATATTTAAAAAGATATAATCAATGGAATTATTTAAATATTCCATTACTAGAAATTACATAGGGATTTTTACACTCCAACAACATAATAACAGAAAAACCCAACCAGTTTTGATCTTGTTTTTTTATTTTTTTGAAGGAACTATCATTGTCATAAATGCATCATGTGGCTGTACAGAATCTTTTCTTGTTCGCATTTTTACACACAACTTTTTCAACGTGTCAGTGGACATAAAGTGAGCGCTGAAGTAGGGGAAAAAAACACATCCTCGCCAGTACTGAGGAACGGCTTGCTTGCTGGTCTTAATCTTTTCTGTTGTCAGAGGTTGTGCAGCATGAGTGGCAGAATGAGTTCTTTGCAGCTGATCACCTGACTCTCCCATGAGCCACCAAGCTCCTCACACGGCAGCCATGCCATATGTATTGATTTCACAGAAATCAATACACGATTCTTAACATAGAGCTATAATAATGAGCAGAAAATGACTTTAGAGTGTTCTGTAAATACCAGTTCTTGAGAAGCAGAGGGGCGAGGTTACTTTAAACAGGAAGGAATTGAGACAACAATGGAGGTTTCCTGGACCTCCTGTAGATCACCGAAGCTGATCAAAAAGTATTGTTATATTTTAAAGCAAGAATATGATGATCTGCCTGTAACTTTAACATTGGGGTGTTAATTGCCTATCCCCAGTCCAGCTGGGAAAAACAACAGCGACAGGTTTCCCGCTGGAGCTGCTGACTTCTGAGACTGGACTTGTAGTTCATTATTGAATTGATGAATTATTATTGAATTGCTTCTTTCTCACTGGCTTCCCACAGCCTCAGCACCCTGGTCTGAATCCCCCAGCTTATTGCTGTAAATAACAACATGCTGGGTATGTGACAGCAGGGCAGACAGAAAACATGGGAAGAGAGAGAGAGAGGGTCCAGACTTTTATTTGGTACACATTTTAGCCCCCAGGTCGCAGTGGTGGCCTGTGAGACGTTTTCACTCAAAGTGAAGAAAGCTTCTGTCACCTGCAACTCTTGATCTAACCATTTTATTCCTCCACTGCAGTCCAGTGCAAAGCTGATCCCCCAAATGTGTATTGACAATAAGTTACTGCAAAAGAACTATAAGTCTTACTTTTGATGTACATATAAAAAAACTGTTGTTGTCGGGAGATCAGGGCATCCTTTTTCGTGTTCACTTGCAGTAGTAATTACAACCCTTACAAACAGTTAATGATAAATTGATTAGTCATCATTAACGAGGTTGACAATGTAATTTGTGTCCCTAGTAGATACGTCTGTAAAACAGTGAAAAGCACAATAGAAGAGCAGGAATTAGTCAACAATAACTGAAACGTCGTTCAGCTAATAGTTTGACTAAGAGGTTGACTATGTGGTGTAATTCTATGAAGACATTCATATATTAACTAGCAGCAGAAGTTCTTTTTGCGTCATTACTTTTTTGTTTTACTTTGCACCAATGTTTCCACCAACCTTCCTGTATCCGATGAGTAATGTGGCTTTAGGATGTAGGGACAGGACGCTCAGTGCTTAGACTGCCCAGAGAGTCAAAAGCACGTATGCATCTCAGCATGTTTTACGTTCCAGTGAACTTGTGGTCAGCCGCTTGCCTAGTCAAAGATTACAAAGCTTTAAAGTATTTGCTATACAAGCGAGTGCTCAGTTTCCTCTGTCATGTGACAGTCGGCTGAGTAAGCCAGTTGTGTGCAGTTGTGCCTGCTTGTTATGTGCTACATGATGATCTTATTGTACACCTGATTTCCCCCCCCCCCCACTCTTTTGTGTATTTCCAGCTACATTAATGGTCAAGCTCGCCCATTTGGTGTGGTTGATTTAGCACTATACCTACCCATATTCAATTTAAATCTCTTTTTATTGTTTATTGTTTTTCTGATTCTACCTTGTGTCATCAAAGTTTTAATCACTGCATTTTAAAGCTTAAATATTAAACTTCAGCCCTGTAGATAACAAGTCTGGGATTTTCTGCTCTGACACCCCCCCCTTTCTTCTCAGTCTTACATGTTTTATTTTCTGTCCAGCTGCCTTTCTCACACAGACGGTATGTTTGGATGACACAACAGTCAAGTTTGAGATCTGGGACACTGCAGGACAGGAACGGTATCACAGCTTGGCACCTATGTACTACAGGGGAGCACAGGCTGCCATCGTGGTCTACGATATCACCAACACAGTAAGTCACATGGACTGTGACGTCAGCCAAGACAGTCAAAAGTCTTGTGTCATTTGTTTGTTGACCCTTGTCTTCCAGCCTGGATTGATGATTGCTTAATTCAAGAGATGGCTACAGACCTTTGCTCTTTTAACTCTTACAGTGATATGTAACATGTAAAACCTCTATCAAGGTTTAAAAGTTTAAAAGCACCGCATATATAACTGTATTTTATTTCTTTTTTTCTTTTTGAAAGGATACATTCACACGTGCAAAGAACTGGGTGAAGGAGCTCCAGCGACAAGCCAGCCCGAATATTGTTATTGCACTGGCAGGAAACAAAGCAGATCTGGCCAACAAGAGAGCTGTAGATTTCCAGGTAGAGATTAATTTTTACAGTCTGACATTGAAGTTCTAAAAATTCTTTAATGAAACTCTTGAATATATTAATATAAGCAGTCAATTTCCCAATTTCTGTGTTTGTGTGTTTATTTCTGTAGGAAGCGCAAGCATATGCAGATGACAACAGTTTGCTCTTCATGGAGACTTCAGCCAAGACTGCTATGAATGTCAATGAAATTTTTATGGCTATAGGTAAGAACTAACAAAGACACACTTTACTGTCATGTAGAGCTGCAACAATTAGTCTATTAATCGATGTGTCGATCAATTGAAAATAAATTTTCAAATATCTTGATAATTAGTGTTAATTTTCTTGATTAATAGTTTTGTTTATAATTTCCCATCTTCAATTTACTTATTTTAACTGCCCATCAGTCCCAAGAAATTCAATTTAGTGTACTGGAAATCCTCACATTTAAGAAGGTTGAACCAGAGAATGAATGAGTTAAAGGATTATTCCTCTTTTAAAATAGTTTATACATTTTCTGTGGATTGACTAATCAAGCCAAAAAATGATTTAGGCTCTATTTAGCCATTTCTTAAGTAAAAATTACAAATGTTTAATATTTCTGATTCTCATGTGTGAAAAGTTGCTGTTCTCTTGAAGTAAATTGAATATGTTTGGGTTTTGGACTTTTGGTCAAATAAAACAAGACATTTGATAATATCACCTCAGGCTCTAGAAAATAGTTTTCACATTTTTTTCATCACTTTTTTTATATTTTTATTAATAGTGTTTACTATTTTCTGATTAAATGAATTGGCAGAATAATTGAAAATGAAATGAGTCATTTGTTGCAGCCCGACTGCCATCTTGCCAATTAATTTCTTGTACTCCTAACTCAAAACAGCGAAGAAGCTTCCTAAGAACGAACCTCAGGGCGGAGTGGGCGCCGGTGGACGAGCCAGAGGCGGCGTGGACCTGCAGGAAGCTGCACCGCATGGCAGGAGTGGCCAGTGCTGTGGGGGCGGGAACTAACCAACACAACAATAAGTCCGCTGATCCGAACCAATCTACAGCTACGATCAACCAGACCAGATATTAGCCAGCTGTCAAACAATGTCCCATTGGTCATATCAAACCATGGTCAGACCAACCACCCTTTGAGCAACACATCATCAATTAACTGTTTGGCAAATGAGTCCTCTGGCCAGCAAACTGCCAGACCCCACTGACGGATCCAGCTGATGAACCAACCAACAGACCAAGAAATCAACCCACAAGCGTAGTGGCAAAATCATGTTTTAACCCCAGGACTTGCCAATCCATGACCTCTCTTGATGATGGACACTTGACGTCACCTTAGGGGGGGAAAAAAACATCCCATTCATGGAAGATGGAAAAAAAAAAAAAAAAAAAAAGATCAGTGATTACCAATGGCACACAATAAGGCCATCTTTCTCACGTTTGTTTCTGTATTTGTGTAGGGGGGGGGGGGAATTAACGCAACCAGAAGGAAAATAAACAGGCTGGTTGGCCCTGTCCTTTCTCTTCTACCCTCTGCTTTCCCACGCACCATAAATTAAGTATTTCGATGATGGTTAAACTCCAATCCAGGTGCATGCAGCAGTCCTTCGCTTTTCTGTCTTGTTCCTGGTCAGCTTCCTGGAAAAGATGAAGCGGGAAGGTTCGTAACAGGAGAATGGGAATGGACTGATATGATAGATAGATGATAGGGCTGTGTAGATTGACTTATTACATTGTTATTGTTTTCACTATTATTATTATTATTACTCCAACTTCTTTTGACACAGGCTGTTCAGTATGATTTTAAAGCCTAAACTTTAAGGTTTTACAATCACCCATCTATGTTAAACCATATACAGTAAATAGTACTTTATTAACATTGTCACCCATAAGTAATTTTAGCATTAATATAATGTTTTTGAATCATCAGTGTATGACAACTACATAAAGCAAGATATGATTTCTAGACCAAAATCACAACTGTGTATTGACAACATTGCTGTATTTGTATCAGACTCTTCAAGTTTATAATCAATCAGTAGTCATTGTCAAAACTATCTTCACAATCTCTACATGATGTTTTGTTAACCTTAATTATTTTGTGATGGATTTTTTTATGTCAATTTTTTTCCTGGAGATCTATGGTATTAAATGCACTGGTTCTGTCTCATCATCTTTGTGAATTGAGATGTTATCGTTGGCTTCTTTTTCTTTTCTTTCTTGGTTTTTGCTCTTCATATCAGGGAGGGGATTGCTTTCAACTGTGTTGTCATCCTGTTATGGCATCAACAGCTAGCACAACAGCACCTGGACAGCAACCACTGCTGGTGGGGGGATAACTGGGAGGGTGGGGTCATGGGTAGAGTAAGAAGGAGAAAAAAAAAACATTTTACCAATAAACAAGGGGATGGTATCTCTTCTGTATGCCTGTTTAATCATTTCACCTTATCCAAATATTAATGTCTCAGACAATTACCAGTGAAACATTTGCTTTTGATTATCCTTTATTTAAAACATCCTAGCTCCCCACCCTAATTATCACTTTTTTTTTTTTTAATACACCAGAAACTACATTACACAGAACCATTACAACAGATCAGACGTGTTGCATTCATGTGCACTTGCTATGCAGATACCCATACATCTTTTCTGTGTTGCATGTTACACAAATGAGTCTATTCAAGGCAGATATGCTGGCACTTCCGATTACCTTTGCAAAACAAAAGAGAGACTCTGTCTTAAAAATATTATTTCTACCAGTAGGCCAATTAAGTAAAGTAATAGTTATTGCATTATTTGACATGGTTGATAACAAAGTTAACTTCATTAATGTATTTATTGTGTATATTACATGACAGTGAACAGCCTTATTGATGCCTCTAAATAAGTTTTTTAATTTATGATTCGTTTTTTCAATCGCTTCATAAAGTCACGTTATTTGGAAAAGTTACAACCGGAAGTGATGGCATGTTATGTCTGCCTATGTACTTTGGACGAATTTAAGGTGCTGCAGTTAATGATTGTGACCACTGGAGAGCAGGGAACCCTCGCAATTCTTCTGTAATCTCTAATCTAAAGGCAAAATAACAATAAAATATAAATAGATACAGAAATAGGATTTTTAAATTAAAATATACCATAAGAAATTTGCTAAAATTGAATAAACACACGGCAGACGGAGAACTAACCACTGGTGTGTAGAAGCCAATGTGTGGATTGCGACCATGGACTGAGGAAGCTACTTCTGTAGGCTAATTTCACAGTCTATGCATATTACTTATTGTGAGAAGGTAATCTGTAAGGTCTACAATTTCCTCGCGATTATAAAGGGTTTAAGAACGAGTTTTTTTCCCGTCAGTCTGTTTATGGCAACCAGTGACTCTACTAAGTCAGTACACAGTTAATAAATTTACTAAGAAGACCTTTTAATATAGCTAGAGGTGTGGTTAAGCACTATGGGTTACTCACTGAACATCAATCAAGGCAACCATGAAGGACTCGGGCATCAAGGCAGACAAAATAGTTACTGAATCTTCCGGTCAAGACATCCAAAATAAAACATTAAAATTAGGCAGCTCGCTGTTCTAGTTCTACTTTGTAAAGTTGATACTGTGTGGGAAGGTCTGTTTCGAGCGTAAATCACTTGTTCTCGGTCTTTGAATTCTTTACGTATGAACACCTTTGTTTTAATGGAAACATCTCAAGTTGTTTCCACTAGTTAACACTGCTGCGGTCATCTTAACTCCCATTTTGCCGACAGCACTTGAAGGCAGCATATGAGCTAAACGGGAGCGGAGGAAGAGTCTAGCAGCGTTATGTCGGACCCGGCGGCGCAGGCCTTGCAACCCCGGCTTCTCCAAGCCCAGTCTACTGGCTCAGCTGGGTCCAGTACTCCCGCGACAGGCTCCGGGTCGGGGAATAGTGACCCGGCCAGACCAGGACTTAGCCAGCAACAACGAGCAAGCCAGAAGAAAGCCCAAGTCCGAGCTTTCCCACGGGCGAAAAAGCTTGAGAAACTTGGCGTATTCTCCGCATGCAAGGTAGCTAACGTTAGCTTAGCTAGCCAAAGTTCACCACAACAAAGCACTCTTAGGTAGTATTAGCATTGGTGCATATTGCCATTATAGCACAGCTAAGGAATTGCAAACGAATAAACATAAACAAATGAACGCAGTAACCTTACGTAACTGTTAACTTTTGTAAGTTAGCTAGCTAAACGGTCTCCCAGGCATTGGCACTGCATCTTTGAAGATGCTGCATGTATTATCAGCTAGCTTAAGTTTAGTCATTCATTAACGTACAAAAACTGCAGTTGCGTTAGTCACTGTTTACGTTGCTTTATTTGGTGTTGAGCATAATTTGCTTATTCGCAGGCTAGTGACACATGCAAGTGCAATGGATGGAAAAACCCAAATCCACCATCAGCCACACGTATGGACCTACAACAACAAGCAGCCAGCCTGAGCGAGCCGTGCCGCAGCTGTGGACATGCTCTGGGTACAAACTAACCAGCTTCCACTACAGCACAGCCTTTTTCCCACCAACAAATAAAGCTATATTCCTCGGACTTCTTCCACAATGTTGTTTGACTTCTATGTTTGTAGTTTGACTTAACCATATTTATGACTTATTTAATGCCTTGCTTACAGCTGATCATGTGTCCCACTTGGAGAATGTGTCCGAGGATGAGATTAACAGGCTGTTGGGGATGGTGGTGGATGTGGAGAACCTTTTTATGTCTGTACACAAAGAGGAGGACACTGACACCAAACAGGTCTACTTCTACCTTTTCAAGGTAACCTAATGTGCATCTCACATCAATGTAAGAGGTAAAACAGATCTACCAATAACTGCGAGTCTATGTGCATGATATTCTTCAGCCCAGTTTAACAGTCAACGTTGTTATTCTTTTATACGGTATTTCCCTTAGCTGCTGAGAAAATGCATCCTGCAGATGAGCCAGCCAGTTGTAGAGGGATCTCTTGGAAGTCCACCCTTTGAAAAGCCCAACATTGAGCAGGTGAACATAAAACTAAAATGATCTACAGGTCATGTCCTGATGGTCAGCAGTAGCTGGAAAACCAACAGGATAATCCTGCCTGTCTCAGAAGATGGGCATGCTTGTTATTTGTGTCTTGTGCTTTATGCCCTTGTCATGCATTGTATAGTTTTGTATTGGTGTACCTGTGGAAAAGAGTTTGAAGACAAACAAACTTATGCCAGGATGCTGCTTCGTTGCATTTGCCTCTTTTTCTTAATCTTTTGTTTCCTTTTCCTCCAAAGGGGGTTTTGAATTTTGTGCAGTACAAGTTCAGCCACCTGGCACCAAAGGAAAGGCAGACGATGTTTGAGCTTTCAAAGATGTTCCTCTTATGCCTAAATTACTGGAAGCTGGAGACGCCAACGCAGTACCGCCAGCGCACCCAGAAAGACGATGGGACAGCATACAAAGTGGACTACACCAGGTGTGTGGGTGTGTTGTTCTTAAAGAAAGCAGGTACATGTGTTTACCTGTTAGATTTCTGTGTTGGATGCTGATATCAGTCAATAGCAGTATTTTTTCCGTGTGACTCCCAGGTGGCTGTGCTACTGCCATGTCCCCCAGAGCAATGACAGCCTACCGCGCTATGAAACCACTCAGGTGTTCGGTCGTAGCTTGCTCAAATCCATCTTCACTGTGACTCGACGCCAGCTCCTGGAGAAGTTCAGAGTGGAGAAGGACAAACTGCTACCAGAGAAACGCACACTCATCCTCACACACTTTCCCAAGTAAGGGCAGACTGTCTTGAAATAGTTTGTGTCTCTCAGCTTTAATGACAGCTGAAAAAGATATGGATTCAATTGAGCAACATGGGGGGCCTCAAAGGGCTCATCGCTACACTGCTATACAAGGTTTTTGAGGATTTGCCTTTGTGCACCTTAGCATAATGATGATTTGACCACTCAAAGCGCCAAATGTCACATTCATCCCATTCATACACTGATGGAAGGAGCTATGGTGCCAACTGCTCATCAGAAAAAAACCTCATAATTCATGCACACTCACACAGCCTACAGGAGCAATTTGGGCTTCAGTATCTTGCCCTAGTACACTTTCACATGCTGACTAGAGGAGTTGGGAATCTTGTGAATTATACTGCTCTACCTCTAAGCCACAGCCACCCTGAACAACTGTTCATAATAATTTAATACAGACCATTAATACATTAACATCAGTGTTTACAGAGGGACCTTATTTGTAGGATCAGGTGATTTTACTGACCATGTATTTGTGAGATTACATTCAGGCTTTAGACATCAAACCACAGTGTGCAAGCTGCTGTGTTTGCAGCAGAGGTGTAGGTGTGTGCGGGGAAAAGAGAACCGAAGGGAAATCCGATTAAATTAGTGAGTAAACACTAATATAAGGTGGATAATGAAGTACATTAAAATGTTGAAACAAGCTACTAGAAACAGAAAATATATTGTGCTTGCCTTTGATAGAACTTTTTATGCTGAATATCATCAGGTTCTTGTCCATGCTGGAGGAGGAAATCTATGGCGAGAACTCACCCATCTGGGAGGCTGACTTCACCATGCCCGCCTCCGACGGCACACAGCTCGGACATCAGACAGGTGAGGACAGTACTGTACTCAATTCATCATAACCTCTATAAACAATAAGTGTGGGGATTTTTTTGAGCAGGGATTAACTATGACAAGTAGAGAATGTAAAATCCTCAAGACTTAATTGATCCCCTGAGGTAAAATTCACATGATGCAGCATGCTAAGAGACACAGCAAATGCATAGGAAACAGATTAACCAGAGCAAGCTTTTGCTGCTGTTTAGTTTGTTTAGTAATTATTTACCTTGGTGTGTCTCAATTGCAGTGATCAGTCCTGCTGCAGTATCCGGCTCCCCCGCTCTGCCCAAGGGTCTAAGCAGCATCTCCTCTTTGGGCAGCATGGACCCAGGAGGTGCAGAGCCCATCACAGGTCTGTGAACACTGCTTCTTTGATTCTTCATTACCTTTCTACCAGACCCTCAGTAGCTACGGTGGTACCATATAAATGTCTCATGCAGTTAAATAGAGTTGTGTAATATTAAAAGCCACTCTAAAACACCCAACACACTCTGTGGCTACATATGTTACTCAAATATTTATATGCTTATTGTAATCACTGCTGTCTGTTCAGGAGAAAAACGTAAACTTCCAGAGGCGATGACCCTGGAGGATGCCAAGCGGATCCGTGTGATGGGAGACATTCCTATGGAGCTGGTCAATGAAGTCATGATGACAATCACTGACCCTGCTGCTATGCTTGGACCAGAGGTAAGTCATTTAATGTAGGGGATCTGGTAAGGGAAAAGGGGCTTGTTAAAGGTTTAGACTGTAATACTCACAGTCTATTGATATTCATAGACTAATCTGCTGACGCCAAATGCTGCCCGTGATGAGACTGCCAGGCTGGAGGAGAGGCGGGGTATCATAGAGTTCCACGTCATTGGAAACTCGCTTTCCCAGAAGTCCAACAAGAAGATCCTGATGTGGCTGGTTGGCCTGCAGAATGTCTTCTCTCATCAATTACCTCGCATGCCCAAAGAGTACATCACACGGCTGGTGTTTGACCCGTAAGTAAATGTTGTTGTAGCACATGTTATCGGATGCCTGCGCACTGTTCTGATATGTCCATCTTCCACAGGAAGCACAAGACCCTTGCTCTTATCAAAGATGGCCGCGTCATCGGTGGCATCTGTTTTAGGATGTTTCCCACTCAGGGCTTCACTGAGATCGTCTTCTGTGCAGTCACATCCAATGAGCAAGTTAAGGTACATGATAATCATTCACACTCTTCAGAGTTGTGGCTGTCCAAATAATGATTAAAGAAGTCCTTGTCAACACATTTTCATTTGTAGTATATTCTTTAGCATCTTTTTAGTTTCTTAATGACACGGACACATTTATAAAACACCCTAAAGCTAAGAGGAGCGGTCCAAGTTAGGGCAGCAGTCCTAACTTTAACGCTACGTCCACACGTGACGGCTACCTCACTGAACTGCTACATCTCACACACATGTGGTGTCCACACAGATGACTTTTCTGCTGCCAGCCCTGTCTTTCTTCATGGAGTTTATCTTTGATAGATACAATACAAAAAAAGCCTGGAGGGACTGGTTGCTGCTCTAATGTGGTGAAAAGCTCAATAATTGTTTTTAGAAAAATATTCTTCAGTGGTGCAAAATTATTTGCATTTGGAAAGATCAGAATAGTATTGAGATGCCTTATGTACTTATGTAAACAAATTTCTTCTCTGGTATTTTTAATGGAAGGGCTATGGTACCCACCTGATGAACCACCTGAAGGAGTATCACATCAAACACAACATCCTCTATTTCCTCACATACGCTGACGAGTACGCCATTGGCTACTTCAAGAAGCAGGTACTGCAGACATGACTTGTACATTAGCTTTGCCCCTGTCCTCTCCCTCCACCTTTTACTTTCAATAATTTGTCCTTTCCTGGCAGGGCTTTTCCAAAGACATCAAAGTGCCGAAGAGTCGATACCTGGGATACATCAAAGACTACGAGGGAGCGACACTCATGGAGTGTGAGCTGAACCCGAGAATCCCCTACACTGAGCTCTCTCATATTATTAAAAGACAAAAGGAGGTATGAGAGGCGGTGAGATGTTCTAATTAAAGCAAAAAATGTGTTTTCTGAATCTTTGTTTTTAATATCGCAGAAATATTTAATGTCAACGTTTAACAGATTATTAAGAAGCTGATTGAGAGGAAACAGACCCAGATAAGGAAGGTTTACCCAGGTCTCACCTGCTTCAAAGAAGGTGTACGACAGATCCCAGTGGAGAGCATTCCAGGCATAAGTGAGTGTTTCGTTTGTTTACAATAAAAAAACAAACCAACAATCTGTATTATCATATTACTTACACATATTTTCCTTCCAGGAGAGACAGGCTGGAAACCCAGTAACAAGGAAAAAGGGTAAACTTTTAATATATATTATTTAAATGAATGTTGTAGTGTTGAGATGCCTGTGTTCTTGCTGATGTTATTATCAGGTGCTCTGGAAGAGCATCGCTGAGCTATAGAGCTGGAGGTTGTTCAGTATGTCTCGCATAAAGCGCTTTTATGCTCCTGTACTAATAGATGTAAATGCCAACACCCACCCAGAGCGCCAAGCAAGACTAAAGTTCCTGCTTACAACAAGTAAAGCTATCTGTCCATCAGAAAAATCTGTAAATCCCCGAAGGTTGAGGCAGAGCAGCCAGAGGACATCAGAAGGAAAACCAGAACATATTTTCTCCATAAAATCTGATCGAGTTATAAAGGTGTGCTTTCATACTGTGATCAGTGATGCCTGGTCTCGTAGCCAGACCTATCGCTACACTGCGATTCACAACTGTGCCAGCTAATTCCTGTCCCTCTGCAGGCTTCCAGAATTTGGCCATTCAGAACAAAGTGTTGTTTTGGGCAAGGTGGGCTTCAAGAGACAGGAGCTGAGTGTTCAAACAAAGGTGCCATAGAGGTGTTGAAACTATGCACAGTATGAGAAAAATGTTTTTTTGCACATTAAAGCACGTAAACATTTTCTACTAGACACATTCTGAAATTGTAAAACCACAAAACCTTGTTCTTTTTCTAAGGAAGTTCATGTCACTCCCCTCTGGATCCCAGACCGACCTTATCAATACCACGGAAACAAAAAGATTAGATAAGGAAGGTTTACCCAGGTCTCAGGTCTCTCAAAAATCCATCATTGAATGCTTGGCCTCTAAAAAATGTACCCTGCCCTGAAATGCGTTTGTGAAATATAGGGATTCATTAATGTTGTTGTATGTATGTTGTATGAATGTTGTTGTGTTGTATGAATCTGATTAAAATGCATAATCTCATTTGGAGATCTCAAAGTGCTTTTTTTCCCTCTATTCTTGTCCAAGTGTAGTCAATATTTTACTAATTTATCATTCCACATTTTGCAGGAAAGAGGTGAAGGATCCTGACGTGTTATACAACATGTTGAAGAACCTCCTGGCCCAGATAAAGGTAAGGGTCAGCTGTTGATACGAGACAGCAACACACACAAACACCACACGAGTAACAAGAACATAGACAAACCAGGACTTTATTATCTCTTCAACAGACTCATCCTGATGCCTGGCCCTTCATGGAACCAGTGAAAAAATCGGAGGCTCCAGATTATTACGAGATCATCCGCTTTCCCATTGGTACATGAACATCTGACTGTATAGCAGCTTATTTTCTTACTGATTACATCGTTTAGTTCCTGCTTATGTTACAGAAACTATTCATTCCATTATTAATACACAGATTGTTGTTCTCTTCTCCTGTTTTGTCTCCACAGACCTGAAGACCATGACAGAGAGACTGAAGAACAGATACTATGTGACCAAGAAGCTTTTCATTGCCGACCTGCAGCGAATCATCACCAACTGTCGCGAGTATAACCCTTCAGACAGCGAGTACTTTAAGTGTGCCAACACCTTGGAGAAGTTCTTCTACTTCAAATTAAAAGATGGAGGCCTGATCGAGAAATGAACTCAGCCACAGAATTATTTAGTGATTTTGTAACAGATGAAGAATGACTTTACAGCTGCCACACACCAAGATGGAGCAGATAGTGAGGAAAACTTCTCTAACTATTGTCCTGAGTTAATAAATGGGTATGTACATGACTGACAAATTTTAAAAGGGCATTGTTGGAGTTGAACAAACATAACAGAGGGTTGTTTGGAAATATCAGAGCCAGTTGAGCATTGCTGTCAAAGTGGCATTACCTTTCCCCTTGAAGTGATCTTCCGTCATTTTCTCTCTTCCAGTACGCAATGGGTTAATACTCTGCATATACATGTGTCATTAAGTGTACCAAAGTTATAGGTCCAAGTTGAAACAATGCCACACTTTCCACCATTATTTATAGTATGATTTGACCTGGTTTTGTCACGTTGAATGACATTTGTTCATTCCAGTTTGCTTAAAACTCTTCACCCGAGCTGATGTATGTGTCGTGTAGTTCTTTTCATAGAAAACTGGACCTCGGGACCTAAAGCCACGTTGCCTTCAGTTACTGACAGACACTTGAACATCCCAGCCATCTTCATGGGTATTAAGACAAAGTGAGTGGTGAAGTCTTTAAAACGCTTCGCGCTGAAGGATGGACAGTACTTTGACTCTTGAGTAGCCTTGAAACGATTTTATCCGTAGATTGGAGAACAGTTAATCGAATACAATTGTTAAAGTCGATTATGTGCAAGTTTCGCCACATTTACTGGTTTTAACCTACTTAAAATTGAGGTTGTATTGCTTTTTTCTCTTCATTCCAGTGTATATTGAATATATTTGGATATTTATTGACTGTTGGTCAGAGAAAAGGGCACTTATTTATCATTTGGGCTTTAGGAACATTCATTCTTAACAAACGACTACGAAAACATCACAGATTAACCGATAATCGTTTTGTGGCAGCCCTACTCTTGAGTAGTTTGAGACACTGCTAGTGATGGACTGGGCATCTAATATTTCCAGCACTTGTGTGCTAAACAATAATTTCCCCAATCGTTGCCTTCAAGAAAACACTTGTTTTCATGTTGACAACATAATAGATGCTTATTTGTACAGTAAATATGATGCATCCATACTATTACAAACCATTTCCATTGGCAGGGTTTTGTTCCAGACCATTTTGGATAAGGTCACATATTAGTATAGCTTTTATCATGCTTGCAGGTGTGATACTGTAGTTGTTGTCATTGATTTGTTCTGTTGCTAGACTCTGAAGTAGTCACTTCCACACACATATGCTAAGTAGTCTATATAGTGTACAGCCACATGTTTGTGGTGGTCGCAGATTTACTGGCTAGTTCACGTTGATGAGATCTAAACATGGTGGAGATGAAAACTAGCCAGCAGTCCTTAGTGATTCTGGACTTTTGGAAAGATCCCACCCATACACAAGCTATAGTGGGTGTTAATGCATTACAGACAGTTTACAGTTTGAAAACATAAAAACCATCCAACTTTTAGCCACTGTTGCAGTTTTTTTCTTTTACAGTGTTACAAACATTAATGAAATGTTTAACACATTTCGTTTGTTCAGCGGTCAGTGTCAAACAAAGTGCTTCCTGAGATGCATCCTCTGCTTTTATGGGAAGTGTCTGATGCTGGGTGAGCCTGCTTGTTGAATGTTCCATTGACTTGTATGTATGTGTATGTGTGTGTGAGGTTGTGTTTATTTTGTACTTGAATCATGACTAGCTTTGAATTACTGAAGTGATGTCAGTGTTGCATTATTCAGGGTTGTCAGTTGCATACTTCTCCCTCAATCTACTTATGCTGCATTTCAGATTTTCTTAAGGTCAGTCTGAACTTTCACCTGTTTGAGGATGGCTACTGTCTCTAGTTATGGTATTAATGCCATTTACTGTAAGTGTAATACTGTTCATAACAATAAAGTTGATGTTTTTATTTGTTTTTTTTAAATAAACACTTAAATGTGTAGGTGCTTTCCAAGATTTAAGGAAACATAAATTACTCGCTGGGAACAAAAAGGGAATGCAACCAGACAGGTATGAACTTGAGTCACTTCACTCTGATTCCAGTCAGAACTAAATCAAGATTTTGGGAATTTCAGGCTTGACAAAATACAAAGACTTGTAAGACAACTTTTTATTTTTATTCCTTTTGTGGTGAATACTAAATAAACAGGACAAGTGTGTTCAAGTCGCAGGTCTCCCCTTAGTGACCCAGGTTGCATGCACTTTTGTTTTTATAACATTTGTTATAAAGTTGTCATTTTTATTTATATAGTCTAAATTACCTCAAATGGCTTTACAGCATACAGCATCCTGAGACTTATTGTTCTTTTTAGTACCAACAGTACTTCTCATGTACTTGGTTTTTAAGTGTGTGGCAGTAGGCTGTAGGTTTCACTTTCCTGATGTAACAAAAAGTAGGCAGGGCCCAGTTGAAAGACAGTATGAAAAACAAGTTTGTGGTGGCCTCTCTTTCAGTTTATAAAAAAATCGCTCAACGGTAAACCTGTTATTATAGTTTAAGATCAATATAAGTTTATCCAGGGCTAGACTATAAAGAGTTTATTGTCAGTAAAGTTTGGGCTTCCTCATGGTGAAGACTAGCCGTTGTTCCTCCAGAGCCTCCCTCAGTAGGGCCACAGATGCTTTAGTTTTGTTTCTCTGTATCACATTACCACAATTCTAAAGGTCTTGTGATTCGCACTGTCTACAGGCAGAGATAACCATTTTTATATTAATGTATATTATCTGCTATGTAGTAAAAGGGAGTTACAAACTCCAATGTGTTATATGTATTTTACTGAATGTAGTATATTTATCATGTACATTTTATTTTTTATTATTTTTCTTTCAGCAACCTTTTTATATAGAGGTAGAGGTAATTGAGTTTTGGGGTAGTCAAGACCAGAATGTATTGTCCTGCTAATAAAGGAATAGGAATCATTTTATATTATTGGTTAAGACAGACAAACTGGTTAAGAGGGCTAGCTCTGTCCTGGACTGTCCTCTGGACAACACAGAGCAGGTGGGTGGGAGGAGGATGCTAGTCAAGCTGAAGTCCATCAGGGACAACAGCTCCCACCCCATGCATGAGACAGTGGTGTCTTTAAGCAGCTTCTTCAAGTGTGAGAAGGAGTGCTACCGCAGGTCCTTCATTCCAGCTGCAGTCAGACTTTTTAACTCGGAAGCAACATAGTGTGACTATCATATTGCACTACTGTTTAACATTGTATGCGTGCCTGCTATACACCAACTGCAATACTCATTACCACTACTGCACTTTATCTAGCACAATCTGTGCAATGTTTAAACCCGGTCCTACCTGCACATACCTGCATCTGTAAATAGTATACATATTTATTCCAATTTTAATTCCTTTATAGTAATTTAAAGTCTATTTTATTTGTGTACTGTTTGCTTCTGTTGTGGTTTGTTTTTTTGTACTGGAGTTGATGCAACAAGTGAATTTCCCCATTGTGGGATTAATAAAACCTATTCTATTCTTTATTGGTATGTATAAGTACAGAACTTTATTCAGGTTATTGATTTTATTATTATTTCTGATTAGATCCGATTAGATGTGCATCTGGTTGCTCCAGAAACTGTTATACTTTATAACTTTATCACTCAACCAACCAAAACAGAAACATCAAGTTACATCAGGTTATGTTTAAACAGCCACAGGGTTTCCTTGCATAAACACAAACAATAACTGTCGGTTTTGCTTTCTTGACATCGGTTTCGCTTTCCTGATGCAACGAAGAACAGCAGCTAGGGCCCAAGTAGGGTGCATTCAAAAACTGCTCTGCTGTTAGCACCTAAAAGAGCAAATCTATAGATAAGATTTAAATATAGGAGTAGACATGGTTTCATTTAAAAAAGACCAATTTTATGTCACTGTATTTCAGTCTTCCCCAGTCACTGCAAAAGGAAGACTATATGTTGTTCCTCCAGAGCCTCCCTCAGTGGGGCCATTTTTCAGAGTTCAAAGTCTTTCATTTTCGTTTCCGTGCCTCCGCGTCACACAGCTGATCGCAACAGAATTTAAAACCCCCACCAACTGCACTGTTTGGTGGCAGTGGACAAGGCGAAGCTGAAAACACCACACAGCTGACTGGTGAGTTAATAAAGGCTGATGTCTTTTCTATCAGCTTACAGATAAATGATACAATGATTCAGCAGAATGCTTGTTTGTTTACCCCGATCTAGCCAGACCTTATGGTGTAAATTATCACAGTTTCGATGCACTTCTATGGTCTAGTGTTCATTTCTTGTCTACAAAATGTGATTTCTGTGTAATTCTGATGTGTTGTCAAACAGGAGGAAAGCGTAGGATGGCAGATTTTGAACTGTATACATACCAGAAGGAAGTGGTCGAAAGGGCTCTTCTGGGAGAGAACACAATTATTTGGCTGCCGACGGGAGGCGGAAAAACACGTGCTGCTGTGTATGTGGCCCAAAAACACCTGGAGACCACACTGAACGCTAAGGTGGTGGTCCTGGTAAACAAGGTACACAGAACACACAGACAGAACAGGCAGTCCAGAATCATTTTCATAATGATAAAAAAAACAAATGGATTTCATTTTCTTTTTACAACCAGTGTGTTTTTGATGTGTTCTACACTGTAGGTTCACCTTGTAGACCAACATTTCACCAAAGAGTTCAAACCTCACTTAGGCCGTAACTACACTCTGGTGCCAGTCAGTGGAGAGAGTGATGAGAAGGACTTCTTCGGTGACGTGGTGCGGGACTCAGACTTGGTCATCTGCACAGCACAGATCTTGTATAATGCTCTGACTAACATGGAGAAAGCCAAACATGTTGAGCTTTCAGGTCAGTAAAAGTGAGCTTAGACATTCTTGATTATAATGTGATGATAAGGTGAACTGAAGTGGGATAGGTTTACTAAGTCCCTTAATATAGACATAAGATCCACAAATAGTGACCCTTGCATTCATGGTTCCTTACAGATATTACTCTATTGATAATCGATGAGTGTCACCACACCCATAAGGACTCAGTCTACAACAAGATTATGGGATGCTATGTGGAGAAAAAGTTGAAAGGACAACAAAAATTGCCACAGATTCTGGGTCTCACTGCATCACCAGGGACAGGGGGCGCAAGGATCCTAGAAACGGCTGTGGAGCATGTGCTGCAGGTCAGGGTTTACCTTCCCCCCCCTGTTGTTTAACTGAATTTTTCACTAATATGAGCTGGTCTTTCAGAACCTCCCACAAATCTCTGCCTCTTTTTCTCCATCATAATCTTTCACTCCCTCCCAGATTTGTGCCAACCTGGACTCTGCCATAGTTTCGACCAAAAACAATACGTCTGAGCTGAAGAATAAAGTACCCAGACCCATCAAGACATTTGACATTGTGGATAAAAGGCCTGAGGTAAGCAGATTTTTTCTTTCTATTTGTAGAATAAAAAAAACAGATGTTGTGGTAGACATTAACGTACCCTGATAATTACTCCACACCGCAACTGACCTGAGATAAATGGGCCTTACACAACATAGCCTGCACTCATTTTCATCTGGATTGTCATGTTTTAACACACAAAAACTTAAGCTCTCAAAACAATTTGAAAGATGCTATAATCACAAAAATTCTACATTATCAGCCACATAGTCAATGCAAAGGCACTTTTTCTCCTTGTAGGATCCATTGGGGGATCATCTGAAGTGGATGATGCAGCAGATCCATGAGTACATGAACCTACCTCCAGACTTCAGACTGAGGGAGTGTGGCACACAAGAGTACGAGGCAGATGTGGTGGTTCTAGAGCAGCGAGGTAAGAACAGAGTTTCTTTTTTGATCCTATAGTTTTAAGGGTGTTCACTTGTGATGGCACGGAGAACACATGCTTCTGCTGATGCTTGTACATAATTTGTGTATTTTTGGATCAGGAGTAATAGAAAGCAACAGACTGCTAGCACAATGTGCACTCCACCTCAGACAGTACAACGACGCCCTGCTCATCAATGACACCTTGCGAATGACTGATGCTTATCGCTCCCTAGAGGATTTCTACAACACCAAGTTCAACACAGAAATTGATGGAACAGACTTTTTCCTGGTGGGACTTTTCCAGGGTAGGAATCCAGAAATATTAGTTAGTACTTTACTGCATGATTTTTAATTTATGTTAAGGCCACTGTGCTATTTTTCCCCATGCTAGAAATGATTAATATCAGTCACTTTTATACAGAGAATCAGATGGAGCTGAAGAACCTGGCACGGGATTCTCGCTATGAGAACCCAAAGATGTTCAAACTTGAGAGCACTCTGCTGAAACAGTTTGGTCCAGGCGTGCGATCAAGGGGGATCCTTTTCAGTAAAACCCGTAAAAGCGTCCACTGCCTACATGACTGGGTCCTCACCAATGAAGCCTTGCAGAAAGCTGGCATCAAGTCAGCCATACTCACTGGGGCTGGCAATGGTATTGGTTACATGACACAGGTGTGTTGATATACAATTCCAGCCTATTAGCATTGTATCACTCCAGTTCAGTAACATCTTAATCTATAAATGTGTTTTTTATGACTTTGTCCTTAAATACTTTTTATGTGCACAGAACGCGCAGGCGGACACAATCCGCAATTTCCGCAACGGTACTCTCAACCTCCTGATCTCCACCAGTGTGGCTGAAGAAGGCCTTGACATCCCTGAATGCAACCTAGTGGTACGCTATGGACTGCTTACAAATGAGATTGCCCAGCAGCAGGCCAGTGGGCGTGCCCGAGCAAGAGACAGCCAGTATTCAGTGGTGGCCCAGACAGGGGGGCGGGAAGTGCGCCGGGAGCTCACCAATGAATATCTGGAAGAGCTGACTGGAAAAGCCATTGCAGTGGTCCAAGATATGAAGCTCCATGAGTTTCGCAGAAATGTAAGTGTGTGGCACTTCATCCCTTACTCCAACTGCTTAGTGTTTCTGCCATCCCCTTTTTTTATTCTTTTATCTCTCCAGATAACTGAGCTACAAAAGCAGGCAGTTATTTCCAGAAAACTTTCGGAAAGCCGCACAACAGCGAGGAGGAGTCTCAACACTGCTGCCAGTATCCAGTTCTTGTGTCGAAACTGTTTCAAGCCTGTGGCCTCTGGCAGTGACATTAAACTTGTTGACAACGTGCACTATGTCAACGTCAATCCTGACTTTAAGTGAGTTGAACTCTTTTTGGTATAAGAGTTCATACCAAAGTATACTAAAGCTGAAGCCTTTACAAAATGTCTTTACTGCTCTAATCATGGCTTATCTTTTCTCTCAGGAGACACTACAAAGTTGGTGGGCAGGTGGTGCTAGAACGGAGTTTTGAAGACTGGGAGCCAGGGCGTACAATCAGTTGCAATAACGGCAACTGCAACAAGGTACAGTGGGCTCTCTGTCAAATATTAATTTAAAAAACAGACTCTGTCCCGCTTAAGGCAGCTCATCAACAGAGCTGATGTTGGTGCTCATGTTGGGGTGTGAGATTTGTTCTTATTTAAATTCACAGGAATGGGGATTTGAGATGAAGTACAAGGAGATAGCCCTGCTGCCCAATATGGCCATTAAGCACTTTGCCCTGGAGACTCCTGATGGCAGGAAGACTGTAAAGAAGTGGAAGGATGTCACTTTCACTGTTGAGAACTTCAGCTTTAAAGAATACTGCGAAGAAAACTACCCTGACACCTTTGATGATTGAGACACCCCCCCCACATCACATGTCAGTTTTTATCTGTTTTCTCACTCTTGTCTGTTGGTGCTCCCATCCAGTGCCTTGCACATGCCAATTTAGAGAAACCATCACTGTACTGTATGAGGTGCTTAAATATGAACACGTGCTTTTCTAAAAATCCCCTCCGCATGTGCTAGCATTCATTTGTGCTGCCAGGACAGTGAGGCCGCAGTGTGCTAAAACACATTACGCATCTGTCATGCTTGAAAATAGCATGAGAGCTTTGTTTATGCCCAAGGTCCTTAACTCTCGACTTCATCTCAAGTCAAGTACAGAAACAAAGCACATGAACCTTTACCATAACGAACACTTGATATGTCGTGAGGAAGATGATTTCTCATGAACTCTCCTTTAGCTATTTTAAAATGCTTTAAATTGGCAACAAAATTTTTACAGTAGATGCAGTAGTATATACATGTATGTGTGTGCATAGTTTGCAGATGTTGTGGATGCACTGGTAATCTCAAATCATGGATATAATTATTCAAAAGTTTTACAGGAGGTTATTTTTAACTGTATCATCATATTTTACTTGCCACTTTCATTTTCTTTCATTTTCTTTTGTTGCTGTGTACTTTTTTTAAATGATAAACTATACATAACTAAAACCAAAGTTGAGATGACATTTAAATAAACATTCCTCTTGAAATGCCTAACCAAGCTTTTGTAATTATTTTGCCTTAACCACTGGGTGTCAGTGTTGGTTAGCCAATCACGTTAGGCACAATTTCTCTATCTCTGTATCCCCTAACAAAGGGTGTGAATAAAGTATAAAGCCAGAATGGACATTTGGTCCAAACATCTGTTGTTTCCCAAACTGAAGGCAGGACGTCCATGATGCCCAGCTGCTCTGAGATTAGAGACATGAGTTTAAATCCTTAGAAAGGAGGGTGAGAAAGATTCATTTATAACTGTGTTCGCAAACTCACCAGAATTTACTGGTGTACCCTTGAGCAAGGCACTGCTTCAATAAAGCAGCTCATTTGTCGATAGTACAGGATGGTTGGTTATAGCCTCCAGATGTGTGTATGTGACATCTGTAAAATAAAAAATGTACTCAGTTAACAGGAAAGGGAACAAAGTATTTTCATGCATTGGTTCTGATATAAACAGTGGCTTATTTCTATGTAAGTGTTTCTTTATGTAGGTTTAGGTAGAACCCCTGTGTGCACTAAAAACACCATTGGAACTACAACATCTGCAAGAGCGGTAGTAGTTTTTAAAATGTTTTGATTGCCACACCTCACTGTGCTGCTTCTGCTTCACTGGATCAATACAGGATTATTTACTTCAACTTGGGTCATTTAACAACATCTTAACAATCGACACAGAGGAGCAAATTTACTTTGTTGTTCATTTAACACAATGGCTTCAAAGATGCATTTTACTGCATAATAATTTCACTGTTTCACAAAACCCTCGCAGCTTGATTTTAGCAATCTCCAAAATACAGATTTAGATTAATCACAGAAAACAGTCTTTGCTGAAACTATTTAGTTTTATTTTGCTGCTGTGTTTATATACACAAATCAAGCTTGATATACGGCAGCACAGCTTCAGCTATAATGAGCAGTTTCCAAAACAAACTGAGATTATGAAACCTAAAGTAAGGAAGGAAGGACGGAAACCATTAATTTCAGGCTTGCAGCTGTATGGGGAATAATCCCTTTTGACCCACAACCCATCTTTGTGTGCATCTCTGGGCAAGACATGATTAGGTCAACCTCACTGTGTCACATGTGCCGTAATCCTTTTAAATCTGGCGGAGTTCTGGAGTCAGTACTGCTGCCATGAATGTAATCACACTAAAAACAGGCTCTGTTCCAGTGTCATGTTTTACTCAGATTCAGGCAGGCGGACAGGAACCGTACAGTGTATGATTTACTCTGATCAGGCTCAGGCTCTATAATCAACACTGATTACTTCCTTTTACTTCCCTGCTCAACACCCCATGCATCTTAATTGCAATTAGCTCTCTTCTGAAATTAAAGCAGCTTGGAGTAGTTGAGCAAAGGATAACACTGTATGTGTTTGTAGGTGTGTTTGTGTGAATTTATGTGATGCCACTCAAATTTATAAGCTTTCCTTTAGTATCTAGCACATACACATCTGTCTGACTCCTGTACGTGTCCCATGTAATACAGTATCTTACTTGAGAAGTATTCCTTGACATGATGAGGGGAAGCACATCTTAAGCTGACTGTAAGCTGTCTGATGTCATGTAAGATCCTATTTATTTATAGATACAAGACATTTCCATTATATAGCATAACTTAATCAGTTTGCTAAGTAACATGGCTTTGTCCAGTTATTTCATTTAAAACGTGAAAAGCAAGATGAGCTTTTCTGCATGTTTTGACAGAAGCAATAGGGATCCCATTTCTTTTGGGGCATGTTCAAACAAAATTAAAGCTATGGAAACTTAAAAATTAAAAGTGTTTTTTTTTTTTAATGTTGGCAATTATTAGATTATGGGTGGATTAATCGATTAGTATTTTGATAATCAATTAATACTGCATAATTTTTCAAGCAAAAATGCCAAAATCTGGTGGATTCCAAATTCTGAAATGCATATGTTACTTTTTGTTATATATATATCTTTGAGTTTTGGACAGCATGTTAAACGTGACAAAATAAGCAACCTGAATATGTTACCTTGGGCTCTTGCCATTTTATTGACAATGTTTTATTTACTGGTAAAGTATTCGGCAGATTCACTGATAATGAAAATAAAGTTAAAGTTCTTCTTTAACTTAACATTTTCTAAAAAAAAAAAAAGTTCGGTTTTGAACGGTTTTAACCTGTTTTATCAAAGACAGGAAACCTCTAAATCATAGCTCCATATATGAATCCTGTCTTTATGGTGTGATTGACAGCTCATTAGCTTAATTAGCTAATCGTAATGGCAGCTAGGAGACCTGGGACCTGTGTGTCTTGAACTATGCAATGAAGGGCTATTATTGCAGAAGCCTCTCCAGTTGGCTGCATTTTTCTCAATACAAATTCCAGATATCTTCAGTGGGCATTTTAGCCACTCAACAAAAAGCAAAGTGAGCTAGTAAACAAGATTTAGTGCAAAGTGCGGCGCAGCATGGCAGCTCAGCACCAGGTGAGTGTTTCCAAATTAATTGTGCACTGGCAGCTTATTTGTTACCTATACGCATATTCTACTTTGACAGCTGCTGTACTCCGGGTGAAAATTTAACGTTAAGCAGCTTGTTGGGATTCCTAAATGAATGTGTTCCCCTTTATTTATCTTCCTTAAATACATACACGCATATGAGAGAGAAACACTGACCGTACTTGTCCATCTACTGAGGTGTGTTGAACCAGTTTAGCGCATGAGCAGATAGTCTATCTGGGTGTATTTTGTGCTGACTAGTCAAACTCTTGTTGTATCGTGGATGTGTGTTGTATTGCAAATAACGCAGCTGCTCTGTAGTATTTTGAGTTCACATTGTTACCATACTAACATTTGCTAAATAACAGGAAACGCAAAATACAGTTGAGGCAGATGGGACTGTCGTTCGTTTGACAGATGGTCATAAACCAAAGGACAAATAGAAAGTGTGACCCGATGAGGGCACTATAAAACATTTGAGGGCATCAATCACCAGTGATTATAGTTCATCCTGAGGGGAACATGAACATGCATATGAAATTTCATCTAGCAATTGGCTATATGTGAACTGTATGGTGATCCTAGTGGAAAGGTCAGGGGATCATCAAAGCCATTAGGATTCATCCTCTGGTATCTATGAATATCTGTGACAATCCATGTTGTAGATGTTGAAATATTACACAGGATAACTGAAACTTTGGACAAACTTTCATAGCAATCCATCCAGTAGAACTCTAGTCCAGTAGATATTTCTGTCTGGACCAAAGTGGTGGACAAACAGAATGCCTAATAATGTTATGAAATATTATTTGTAACAGAAATATTTATTTTCTTGTATTATCCCTTCAATCATCTGGTCACCAACCTTAAAATCTATCAAGGGATCCATATCTAACTTGTTTACTTTGGAAGACAGCTAGTGTGAGATACAGGATCCAACATCTTTCGCATGGATTATTATTATAGGAACTAGTCCACACTATGGCAATGGTGGAAAAAAAACTTGTACCTTATATTATTAAAGCATTCTGTGCATACAATTAGCATGGTAAGACAACATTTATAGGAGTGGACTACAGAGCCCCTGACTTGGTCAATTTCCTGTCTTCAGACAGAAGTCACACCTAATAGGCCAGTGTCAGGCTAGTCACACATAAAGTAACACACTCACACTGTCAACAAGTCGCTTTCTTCTTGTGTAGTCGCCACACATACTCTCTCCAGGACTTACACGCACACAGGACAGAGACAATGACAGACACAAATATCTCATACAGCACAGTGAGCCGGTCACCAGGACAGGCATTTCCTCTGGGATCGCTCTACTTGTCAGCCAGCTGTTTGTGCTGTCTGAGAGCTTGCTGTGTTGTTTGTTGGCCTTCTTGTCTAGGCGATAGGACTTCACAGTCTCTATTCTCATGGCAACAGCAGTGGATCAGGTTACTTTCAGTGACACGATTAGTGTTGACATTTCCGTTGTCCTACTGTATGTTGTTATGTATCATCTGTGCCTTATTTGTAGTTCAAAGTGCTTATCAAGCTGCTGCCCAGCCTGTGTGGATGTAGAGTACTGCAAGTCAACTATGTTTGGAGTCATGCGATTTGGAGGGAGCATGGGTATCGTTGGCATTTCTTTTCTGTCTTGTAATGCCATTTGACCTTTTTCGGGGCAAGCGTGTCTTGGCTGCCATCAATAAGCTCTCGAATGAATTCAAGATGGAGAGTAATTTTATACAGAACATTCCTTTCTACATTTTAATTTCACTGTTCGTTCCTTTTAACACCCAGATGCTTGAAAATAATGTTTGTGTGTATTTTCAGGGCAACATGAAAGCAATTACAGGTACTCAAAGGGTGCATCTTTGTTGTCACTCATCTCCTTGGATTGAGGATGTTGCTCTCTGAAGTGGACTGGAGCTCTCAGTGCCAGAGTCGAGAGTTACCTTGCCTATTTCATGCTTTATTATAGAACAAATAAAAGACACACTTGTCTTTGCTGTCTGCCAGTTTGTGGCCGGGCTTTTGTCTGCTACTCGCTGTCTTGTCCCTTTCTTAGGCCAGATTGTTCAACTGTTTCATTGGCAAAGTATTTTACTCTACAACATTGTAGCACTTTTTTTGGGTATTTAGACAATAAAACATTATCACATATCAGCAGTATAAATATTAGTGCTCACATTAAAATGTAGAGAAGTAGAGAATGTTGACAGAGTAATGTTTCTTAAGTATTATTATTCTAGGTAGTGTTTATTTTAAGTGTGTGTCCATGTACATAGCTGTGTGTGTAGGTGTAATGGTTGGTCTGGACTAAAATAAATTTATGTTTCTGTCCTCCTTCCTCTGTCTATGGTATTGACCACAATTTGTGTCACTCTAATCCCTGTTATTAATCCATGTTGAGTCGCTCTGAGTCATTCAGACTGGTTGGGATTATTGTGGACTCATCTGACAACAGTTTTTTGCCTTGTATGTGTGACAAATGTGAGGGTTAACGGAATACATTCAACTCATCTCACCTTGACAAATACTGTAGCGCTGAAACAATAATAAATTATTCTATTGACAAAAGAGTCAACAACAACTTTGGTATAGAACTGAAACGATTGGTCGATTAGTTGATTGACAGAAAATTAATCAACAACCAATTTGATATTCATTGTTTACCTATTTTCTTAAAGCAAAAAAAAAAAGCCCACTGTTTACAATTTTTCAAATTAGAATATATGCCTACACGTCTCTGTGCTTTAGACTTCTGTACAGACAGTTTTAAGTTGTTGCCTTGGGCTCAGGGAAATATTGTGACAAATATTTACTATTTTCTGACATAGACCAAATGATGAATTGATTTAATCAGGGAAATGATAATCAGTTTAATACATAATACATACAATACGTAGAGCGGGTTGCCTGTTAATCAGAAGATCAACGGTTCATTCCCCGAAACTGAACCCTGAATTGTCCCCGGTGGCTGTTCCATCAGTGTGTGAATCTGTGTGAATGTTACTTTGCATCCTGAGCACTTAGGCTCAGTATATAATTATGGCTGAATGTGACATAGTGTAAAAGCACTTTGAGTGAGCAGAAGACTAGAAAGGCGCTATACAAAATACAAACCATTTACCATTTTACCATTACATAATTAAAATAATTGTTAGTTACAGCCCTACTTTAATAATCAACTGCACAATTAAGTTTTTTTATCAGGTAAAAAGGCCAGCATTCCAGCTGTATTCAAATATGAATATTTGCTGCTTTTCTCTGTTTTAAATCACTGTAAATTTAATATATTTTGGTTTTGGACAATGGTTTGACAAAAAAACCCAACCTATTTCAGCTTGGGATTCTAGAAACTTGCAATGGTTCACTATTTTCTGTTCTTTTTATTGGCTGAAACAACTGCACACTCAAGGAACCCAAAAGCATTTGACTAAAACAGTCTATCCACAGGTTCGGTGATGAGGATATCGATTACTGCATGCCATGAAAACCTCACTAGTATAAAGTAGTCAAGGCTTAGACATGCGAAGTCTGATATTTTCAATACCAACCTTAAAAATAAGACGAATGGGAAAAGTAAAGAATGACTAGTGTCATGAAAATTATTAATTTTACAGACAGAGAGAAATGATGGTAACAGAACAACAGGGCGTGGAGGAGAGTGTACAAAAATGGATTATAGAAGGGAGAATAAGGAGAGTTCAGAAAATCTTCATATGGAGTAGAAAAATGAGAGGTTGAATTAGAGAGGAGGAACAACAGCATATGTCCTGGAGGAGGAATACTAGACTGTCACACGTAAGTGAAGTCGTTCATCATCTATAACCTTGCCAGGACACAGGACATACTCCCAGAAATCTGATGTAAACAGAAAGAGACAACAACAACACAAAAGTCTCACAGGGCTGGTTGATAAACATTGTTACAATCCCCAAGCAGCCCAGTCCAACCTAGAAAAAGCCTTGTTTCTCTGTACCAGTTGGAGCCAGAGATAAGTAGAGGGCTCATATAGCATAAAAAGATTTCTGCAGATTTATGAAGCTCTGGCACAGCGAGGTATTGATCCCTTTCTTTTATCTGAGACAGTCAGATGAAGAGTGAAGACTACTTCAAATCTCAGAATGTTTTACTTACATGTTGTGAGCTATAGGTTGCATAATAAGCAATCAATAGAATTAGTTAGAAAGGCAGTACAGGGTCTTGTACAGGGTCAAGACAATTGGAGACAACACTGGAGGTGTTTGGAGCAGTGTCTGTAGATTATTCTATAACAAGGTGCGTTCATTCATTTGAACAGCACAAAATTGTATCTTAGTGGCAACAGAAGCCTCAGCAGCTGATATCACTTGGAGTGAGTTTAAAATGATTGTTCTGAATTTGGATTTATGTGAACTGACACATTAGGGAAGAGAATTAGTAAACAGCTAAACCCTCCCCCAGATAGTGGTTGTGCTATCATAGCTTAGCTGTAGGCACGGCAGGATTGTCAAGCTTTGGATTTCTCCACATGATGAAGTGCTAGTCTTGTGCCGATTGGCGACTGGATCAGCTATCAACGATTGACGGGATGATCAGTGATTGGTTTTTCATGCACCAATATTAAGGCGATTTTAACTAAATTACTATTAGAACTAAGATGACCTAAAAAAGTCTCTAGAATCTGCACTACACTGCAGTGACCCACCTTCAAATAAGTTATAAGCAAGCATGTAAGGAGCCTAGCTAATATGGATAGCTATGTTAATGTTAGAATACTGCTGGGTTGTTGAGGTTAGCACGCTCTACATAGCCGCTATCGATTTTAAAAAATTTAATGAAGAGGAGTAAACAGTGCGTTTATCTCCTCCAACGTTCAAATGTTAGCATGTCCAGCCAGTTAGCTTATTGCAGCAACCTAACCATGTTACTTCCCAGAAGAGTGCTGGGAAATGATTAAAACTTGTAATCGCAATTAATTGAATGATTTTCTTGGGATTATTCGCATTATTTTGCACAAAATTTAATAATGAATTCTAACGTAGTGTATTGCGCACTTTTAATTTAAATGTACTTCTATATACACAAAAGTGCAATAACATGTGGTTTGCAAACACTTGAAACAAATAAGGTGCTTTTTACCAGCAGTATTCCCTTTACACAGAAGTAATAAAATAAATCTCAACTTAAATATTAATGTAATCAAATCAAATATAAAACAAAGCCATTTGCCACTGCCAGGGCATCTTTTATAGTTTGTTAAAACAAGTTACCATCAGAGTCCAGTTTTCTTGGGATCAGCACAGGTATCAGCAGAAACATTTTTCTTTTATCAGCAAGCAGCAGAAACAGTCTATGTTCAGTAGCACGTGTCCCTGTTAGAGTGAGGTGAAGTAGTCAAGCACAAGGCGTAGCAACAACAACAAGCGGGTGCGTTCCCGTGAAACTGTCGTGGTTGTGCTCGCCTCACGCACACGCCCTCCCGCTGCCAAAGTTGAATTGTCTTGAATTTCTTGTCGCGACGCACAGCACAAATCACTGGAAGAGAGACTGATCCTCACTGTTTGTGGGTTTCCAGAATCTATTACTGTTTACCAGTCTTGTAGTCAAGACCGCCCAAACCGAGAGCAAGTCAAGACCGAGACAAGACCAAGACTTTTAGGGGCTGAGACCAAGTCCACACCAACAACGAGGAAGGGCGAGACCGAGTCAAGACCAAGACCAGTTCCCCACATGACACACAATAAAATGTGGCTCAAGATCATCGGTACTTCTCAAATTGATCTGAAAGATCCATATTTCCATTAAAACACTCACATACAAACACTAAGAGCTGAAATCAACGTAAACGTCTTTATTCAACGCTTCTTTTCCATGCTGACCATCGCGACAGACAGGGGTGACAGTCGCTAACGGTAAAAATACATTTTTAATTAGGATTATTGGTTGCATTTGAAGCAATATGTTTTACATCCAATCAAAGTTAGGATGTTAACAAATAAATCAAACAATGCAAAAGCAATTTATTGATATTACCAAAGTTATGATCTTGTCTGGTCTTGAAATAAAATCCCATGTCCTCAATGTCTGAGACTGAGACAAGACCGTGTACAAATCAGGTCGAGTCCAGGACGAGACCAAGACCATCAAAAAGTGGTCTTAAGACTGGTCTAGACCACTTTTTGATGGTCTTGGTCTTACTACAACACTGTTTACCCAATAGTTATCAGGGAATTTTCATGGCAGAGCATCCCCGCAAAACTAGGTGTAGACCTATCAGGTAAAGTTAAATAGAATTTTAACTTAAGTTAAGTAGGCTACAGCTGTGTAGTGCAAAAAAGCTGTTTCCATGGTTACTCTCCGTAGAGCGCCTGCCATTTACTCGTGGAGCGGTGTCTCCAGCCAAGCGACTACGTTGCAATTTTAAGGACATTCCTAAGATCGACATCTTCCCAAATACTAATCAGTATGCAGTGTGTAGCTATCCACTTCACTATGGCATTTGATCACTTGTCCTGCTTTTGTTTATCTACCTCTACCACACACTGCATCCAGCGTAGTCTGCCGAAGCCTCCCTCCACTGCTTGTTTGGGTGGGTGATTTGCAGGCTGATCAATATCCCACCCCTCCTACGACCCATGGTTTGACTGTATGTGTATTCAGAGCCAGTGAGCAACGGACTTTCAAAATAATAATAATAATAATAATAATAAATGGTTGTAAATAATTATTATTGATTGTATAGTGTGTTAATACTTCTACAAAACTACATCTGTTTTTTATATTCCTTTGTGCTGCTATGTTGAACTAAATTTGGGAGGGGATTAATAAAGTTATATCTTATCTAAAAACTGTGTTAACGTGAGATAAAATAATTGTCAATGTTAATTAGCCTAAATAATGCGTTAACTAATGTTTTTTTAACTTCCGAGCACTCTAGAACTTTTCAAGAATGCTGTTTCTAACACGTTGTCATACCTTAACGCTAAAATATTTCCATTTTCAATTGTCCCAAAACAACATATGACAATTGGAAATTAAGATCACAAAGTCTATATAGCTGTTCACCAAAATTACATGTTCAAGCGTTGGAAAGTACCTTTACACTAGAACCGCCAGGGTTCGTTGTATAGGCCTACCTATAACCGCCATAGCGGGTAAAATTTACCCGTTATAAAAATGCAGTGATTTTGTGATTATTTCTGCTACATTTTGCTCCAACTCACTTTGGGAAACATTCAGCACCTTGGCTGTGCGTTTCCTATAAACACCATTACCACATTTCAGGCATTTACCGAATGTTTATTCTATTCATTGTCTTCACCGTGCAGGTCGATCGCCTGCGCAACGCATCTACGAAGGGCACGATCACACGCGGCGGTTCTTTTGATGTCATCCACTCGCCACTGTTATAGATGTTATAGCCTAGTTATATTCTAAACACAGCTCGAATTTAAATGCAGCATACAATTTACAAAAACGACTGACTGTTGTAGTGTTTTATAGGCGGTAATAATGTTGGCTAGTTCTTACTGTTCTGCTTGTTTTTTTGGACTCCATCGGGCATCCAGATAGCCTAGTAATACATAGCTACAAAAGTTTGAAAGTCTAAATAAAAGTAGGCTATTTATTCGAAATAAACAATTATAATCAATTTTAAAATTCATAGTAGATTTTTACCCAACGGGAAAATATATAATGATCACTTTTACTAAAAAATACATAGCATTGGAAAAGTTAAAGCCGATCAAAAAACACATGATGGAGCCGAACGCTCTCTTGAAGGGACCACCGAACACACCTCTATCACAGGGACAAACTAGGCTATTGCAGCATTAGTTTTGATGATCATGTAGCAACACAAAAGCTATAAGCACCGGCTTTTATGCATGTTTACTTCATGCAAGATCGCTGTCAGATAATTACCCGATGCAGAATCAACCTAGGACACATCGCTCAGCCCTCTCTGTCTTGACTTGAATATTATATTGAAACAAAGATACATACAATCAAAAAACAGCCGCAGGTAAATTTGACTGTTGCGGTTCTAGAGTTAAGAAAGACCTTAAGTACGTTACATAAGTAACTTGACATTTAACACATGGTAAACTTTGTGAAACGGTCATAGTTTGGTTAGCATTAACGTAAGTCATATGACTTAATTCACCCACAAAACGTTATTCAACTTTAACCTTTAAGTTAACGTTGACTGAACAGTAGTTGAACCTCGGCCCCCTGAGTGAGAGTCCTGAGTTTCCTTGACCCATCCATCCAACCAACCCAATCAACTCCTTACGTGGACTTTGTCGCTCTTTATACTATGACACAAGACTTCCTCCTTTGCTACTGTCATATGGCCACTAGAGGTCTTACAAAAAACTTAAGTATATATATAGGAGAATATTTAAGAGCCCTTTACAGGGTTCTTGTTCTAGCATTTCCAACAACCTATGTCAGCTTAATTAGCTAGCAATTTAACTTACAAATGATAAATTCAGTATGCTAGCCACAGTTTTCACAATTTAAAAGCCTGTTTTTGTCTAACAGTGACTTCAATTTTGAACCAGTTGTCTCAAAAATGTTGTCATTGTCATTATCATCAGCAATAACAACAACAGCAAAATAACAAATGGAGCCATTGATCACACTTGGAGAGCTGCAGGTCATGGGCTGCAGCTTTGCCTAATAGAGGCACTACATTAACTGGTGGTGAGTTTTGACAGATCCAATTAGAATGAGCTACATACCTCTGCCACTGCCCTGCCCTCCAAGCAACCCTCACACAAGCAACAATATGGTAGCATGGCATCCACACTGCTCCTGCTCACCCATTGTCTCACTAGTCCCTTTGGTTTACCATAAGTAGATGCAATAGCAATTAGCAACACTGTTCAAGCCTTCATCATGTTTCTGTTGTTTTTCTTGGCTTTAGATATTCTCATAAAACTAATCATACACTGCAGTGTATTACTAGGAAACGCATGTTTCCACGCTGAATACTTTTCATGCTGCCACCACACCCCCCTTTTTTTCCTTTTTCAAAATGTCTATTCCTGTCTTTGGTAAAGCGGCTTTTCTCTCGTCTATCCACAAATGTCCAAATGATAGGTTTTGTGTCTAAGCAGAAAAGGGAGTCATGCTTCACAAGATGGAGCACAGCAAAACATCTGACTCCTGCCAAGGAGGGGAAACAAAGCAGGCTCATTTCTGCAAAATCTATTCTTTTGTCCTCATCTGAGGCCTGCTTTCTTTGTGTACCCTTCACTTTCCCTCCAGTCGCAGGGCTCCCTCTCAATTATTCCTGAGAAACACCATACTTGTCAATCTTTTCCCCTTCAATAGCTAATGGTCTATCTATCTCCCTCTGCCCAACAGTCAAGCCAATTAATTTGATCAAGCTGTTGAAAGTAATTTCTAGTCGCAGCGGGAGGGCAGTGCCAGACTGACAGTGTTGACTCACTATATCCATTGTTAAAAGAGAAACAACACAGAGTAAACCAAGGTAAATTAGCCTGAATGGATCCAGAAGTAATTTTATATCTGGACCATTCAATTATGTTTTTGTGTTCATAATTTCCCTGTTATTTCTGCTCTATCAATGTTGTGCACATGTATGTGTACTTTTGCAGTCACCTTCAGTGCAAAACCTATGGAGGGGTGGCTTGAATCAATATATATTCTCAGCATGAATACTATTTGTGTAGAGGACAATTTGTGTAGAGAACAATTTGTCTATTTTCAGTTTTCATACCCGACCTGTATTCCTTACATTTTGTTGAAATGGATCAAGCCAACTTGAAAATGCTTTCCACTCTTCAGTCTTTATGGCAGCCAGCACACGCTGTCTGAACAGCTTTTCTTTGACTTTTTCTAAAGGAGACCTCAGAGAAAATATAATCTCTGTCGAAGTGCATTGAATGATGATGAGTTGTCCAAATACTGTTGAACAAGAATTGTGTGTGAATGATTTATTTTTTTTGCTGATGTGAGCTATCAAACCCCTCATGCGGGCCTTTGATGTAGCTCTCTATTGTCTTGTGGAGCTGCAGGAAATTGAAAGGGAAGATCAGGGGAGTGTTAGTGGAGGGTGGAGGATGGGAGTGACGCTCAGCACGTCAGGGTTTTCTGGGACATGGCACACGGAAATGAACTAGCCTTGCATGACCTGTGGGAGCTCACTCTCAAAAGTGTGAGAATACACAGGGCAGAGAAGCTAGAACAGTGGTTTTAGAAAACAAGAAAGATCAAATAAGTAATTTGTTTTATATTTGCTAAAAAGATTCAGGGCACAAATCTAGGTTTAATATTTCTGCAGCATCCTTAAAAGCCCACACCGCCTCCGCTGCATCCAAAGCTCTATTCTAATTCAGAGAAAACACTAAACCTTTGGAGAATTACACAAAAAAACACTCGCTCAGCCTTAAAAGAGCATTTGTCCCTCGAAAAAGAATAAGGTTTTAATGGAACCAGTGACTTGAAGATGGGTGAGAAACTTTTTCTGCAACACTGTAAGTGCTTCCTCCATGTCTGTCAATGGACACACGTTTTCATATTTCTTTCTGTGCTGATAAATTGAAATGACAGCACGAACCTGCTGTTTCAGGTTTGGGGGAGTACAAAGTGGTTTTAGGCAAGGTTAATAAGTCCATTTCTGCTCTTTTGTGAGTCCTGGAAAGTGGAATTAGCATTTGATTTCAACATGGCTGTTGCATTTTTTTATGAAATATATTTCAACATATCAACCATGATTCCAGTTATGATTAATAGAAGTTTACTTGTCCATTAGAGGCTATAAATACTGAAAATTACAAGTCACCCAGTGTTCCTCCTGTTGGTATTTCATTAGCCTATTTTCAAATGGATGAGATTTTGTATCTGTCCTAATAAATATTACTGCTTCTCCTGAAAACAAGCTTTTAATAACAACATATACAGGCATTTATTGTGAGCAGGACAACAACTACAGGAGTGGGAGCAGTTTCATATGGATTTATGTAGCTGAGCTTTTTCCTCATGAGTCGAGGTTGTTTAAATGGAGAACAAGAGGGAGATGAATACAGAGGACAATGGCAACAGTCTGTTATATGAAAATGACAGATAAGTAATGAAAGAGCACTGTTCATTTCCCCCCACCCCACTATTGTGCTCAGGTAATGTAGAGAAGGAGGTGGGAAGTGTGATGTGCAACGTAGCAGGTCAGACCCGGGAAAGTGGGTTTGCTCTGGCGGGAAATGGCTATTTACGTAGCTGAAAATGGAGTGGGCCTTTCTGACATTTTCATAGCCCTGCAGGCAAGAGTAACCTTCAGTAGAAAACAGAACGATTAAAGAAACGGGAGGGGCGAGATGGAAGGGGAGAGGCAGAGCGAGAGGTGGGGCAGAAAGTAGAAGAAATGATTGCATGGGAGAGTTAAAATGATTGGAAACTGAGTTCAGGAGAAGGGACGGGGAGGGGGAAATAAAGATGGACAGAAACAGACAATGATTTGGAGGTCATGCAGAGGTGTGAGAGGAGAATCACTGCCTTACACAGATTGACAGGTAGAAAATCAAGAAAATAAAGGAGGGTAATAGTAGACACCAACAGAATATTTGCATCTAATCTACGAGAATAAAGTTAAATAATAAACATATATTTTAGCCTTTTCCAACCAGCTTTACACCTTGTTGCACCTCTTAAGCACTGCTATCAAACCATGCCAATCACTCAACCTTGAAACACCTGAACTAATGTGACATGACAGAGAAATTAAGCATGTAGAAATCATAATTGCCACACACAACAGCTCAAGTTGACATGATGATGTGCACCATAAAGTGCCGTCCTCCCTATTATTGTCTTGTGTGACTGAATACAACCAGGTATCTCCATCAGTTACTTGTGTCACACTGTGTTACCTTGATTTTCAATCACAATTGCAGTCCAGGTTTGCGTATTTCTGTGGCACTAAAAATGAAGAAAGGGAAAAGAAATAAAATAAAACCATGTGATATAGAGGGTTTGTAGTTGTGGTCTAAAAGAATCAACTTGATGAATGGTATTCTATGACAAATTATCCATCTTTATATTTATATAGAGCCACACACTATATCAAAGGTACAGTATGTAATATGTCTAGTGACAAAAATGCAACTTAAGATCCGTAACTATGTTTTCAGTGGTGTATAAAGACCATACAGAATGTGAACCATTATGTTTTTATTACCTTAGAATGAGCCATTTCTATTTATATAACCTGGGGTCCCCCCTTACATGGACATCGCCATGTTGCGCCGGCATGTTTGTACAGTAGCTGAAAATGGACAAACAGCGCTACAGAGCGAGTTTTTTCCATAGACTATATATAAAAAGGTTTTGTCACTACATTCTTCTTCTGCTTCTTGTAGAATTCTGTCTCAACACTATGTTAAGTCGCAGTAACATCTGGTTTTACTGAATAATTATGTTATTATAACTTCTTAATATATCTACCTAAAGAAACCTGATTTCTTGACTGGCTACTCTCTGCTGTCTCTGAAGACGACACCTTTTGTCCTGTGACATCCACCATAGCTGTATTACACGCTTTGAAAGGTGGGGGGGTGAGTGGTAGACTAGTCAGTTGTTCAGTGTGTAAATGTTACACACTGAACCTTTAAATGACAGTTTAAAAGTAAAAGTTCTCTAAACCAGGTGCATTTGATATAGCTGCTGTTCTTAATCAGGGACATGAAGGTTAGTGTCCATCCTAGCATGAGTTGGAAAACAACAGGCTGTTTACACCTGGCATTAACATGCATCTTTGGTGATCCGATCACAAGTGGACAGATGTAAGTATAAAAGAGGCGGACATTTTTTCGAGAATCCTTTGGGTCACAGGATTCCTGTGGGATGGGAGTCAATATCACTATTTATCATGGGACTGGGGACGGACATGCACGAGAAATCCATTTTGCCAAATATTGTTGTGGCTTCTTGTTGTTGTTTGCACTTTACTTCTGCTCATGCAGAGGGTGTCAGTTTAGTAGGCAATCCTTTAATTTGGCCCAGGACACATTCACGTACACACTGCTAAAAGAAAGAATGGGTCTGAGTGACTAGAACTCAATGCATCCTCTATTCTTTCTGGGTGCATTTAAACTTGTAATCAGATCACCCAAGAAGGACCAAAGAGACTCCAGCCATGCTAGCAGCTCTGTGATGCTGTAGAGAGGCACAGTGGTGCTTTGAGCCAAATGCTAACATACTCACAATGACAATGATAACATGCTGATGTTAAGCAAGTACAATGTTTACCATGTTTTAGCGTGTTAGCATGCTAACCTTTGCTAATTAGCACAAAACATAAAATACAGCTGAAGCTGATCAGAATGCCATTAGTTATGTATTAAATTAAGTATCAAAGAGGTGGTATTATGCTCATTTTCAGGTTCATCTTATGTAGGGGTTGTACCAGAACAGGTTTACATGGTTTAATTTTCAAAAAACACCATATTTTTTTTTCATACTGCACATTGCTGCAGCTTCTCTTTTCAGCCTGTGTGTTGAACGCTTACTTTTAGCTGTGGAGTGATACATCTTGTCTCTAAATGATCTTTGTTGGGAGTTGCGCAGTTCCTAGTTAAGGATTACTAGTCAATCAGAAGCAGAGAAGGGCGGGTCAGTGAGAAGCCAGTAAACGTTTTCGATTCAGCTGTAGGCTACATGTTGCTGACCAGCTTGGCAATTTGCACTGGAGCAAGAGTTTCAGAGTGGTCAGTTATTAATCTGTAACAAAAGTATCTTTCATCCATAAAGTTTTAACTGAGCTCTGTCTCTACATCACAGTACTAACTTTATGTCCATTGACTGCCTGGAGGGTAGCTAGTGTTTAGAAGGGAGATGAGAGGTGTGTGCTGCAGCTCTGTGTTTTTCCACCGGTGGTTTTGAGGGGTCTCGGAGTAGCTGCTTGGCTAGCGTTATAGGAGGCGCATTTGCTTTCAAGAGAAACGGCTGGACTACAAACGCGCTGTTTTCAAGAAGTTCAGAGCAGAGTTTTCTGTAGGAGAAGGGAACTCCCTTTGGGCTGAAATTTGGGCTTTTTCAATTTGCAAACCTATTACATGCACAAAAAAGGTATATAACTCAATAAAGGAGAGGGAAAAAGCCAAAAAAGCATAATACCACCTCTTTAAGTTAAGTATTTGCTCATAAACCAAAGTACTAATTGAAATGTATGGTGATGTCTGTGCTAGAGGAAAAGTCAGAGGATCATAAACATCAGTAGGATTCGTCCTCGGGGGGACCATGAATGTCTGAACGAAATTTCATGCCATCCTGCTGGCATCGCCAGAAAAGCAGGGCAACACCCTGGGCAAGCTGCTTACCCATCACAGGACCAGCACATCTACAAATAAAAACTCACACTTACAGGCAGTTTAGAGTTCCCTCTTCAGTGGATCTGCATGTCTTCAGACTGTGGGAGAAAATCTAAGCACAAACCAATGCAAGCATGGAAAGACAGCAAAACACAATCAGGACATCAGAACAAAAATATTACAATTGAGCAAAATGTTTTGAATTGCAATTATAGCCAGCCTGTGGAAGACTCTTTGTGTGTTCTTTAGGCTTTCTATTTCCCACACCTTTCCTCTCCTGATATAATTGTGTGAATCCCTTAGTTTCCTGATGAAAATGTTACTACGTTGCTGGGAGAACTTATCAGGTAATCATCAGATTACAGACAGAATTCAGGTGAAACTGTGGGAGAAAATGAATGATTTCCATGTGCCTGTGGAGGGAAGGAGCCCGGATTGTATCAGTAGATGCAGCTAATAGACCTTGATTATGAACAGCCTCATTTCCTACAAATGACTCATTTGCTGAGGCATGCGGAGTGCTAGAATGTATAATCTTTCTTATGCACTGTCTTTCATTTCTAGCATAACAATGTAACCGTAATGAGAAACGTGGTAAAGACGCAAATGTATTCAACTTATCTATGCATTTTCTTTCCTATAAATCTGTCCCTCTGTCTCTGTCATGTAATTAAGTGAGGCTTGAGGTTCATGAGCTATGACTGTTTCATTACTTTTGAATAGACCAAGATGTGCTGGGGCAGGTGAGAATGAAATATCAATACAACCACTATTGCTCGAGCCTTTATTAATTTTATTCTACCATTCACTGCATTCTTCTCATTCAGGATCCTCCCAAGGCTATACAGGGACAGGAAATATTTTTACATGAACCATTTGGTGATTCACTCAATTCTGTTGAGACCAAGGTAACCAGGACTTTAGACTGGCAAACTATATATATACAAAATATAAAGAGTGACTATTTGTGAAGATGACTGCTGCACGTCACTTTGACAATTAATCCGGTTGAGACATGGTAGGTAATTATATATAATGTAAGTTCAAGAGAAGGAAAAAAAAGCTTCAGTCTCTACTAAGTGAAGTGTTTTTCTGGACTCGCATGGTCATTGTCAAGACCCTGAAGATGAGAGCTGTATTTAAACTATTATTCTTTGCAGACTTTGTACAATAAACTTTTAGAAGTTGCACATTGCATTTTACATAAAAAATATTGCTATGTGCAACCTCTAAAAAGTTTATATATATATATATATATATATATATATATGTATATGTGTGTGTGTGTGTGTGTATACGTGAATTTCCTGGTAAACTAACGGTGGTTCTACTCAGCTGCAGACTCTTCTGTGTAAAAGGTGTGGGAATAGGCAACATCTACTTGTTAATATGTATAGCTTTTGCTTCCTCCCTGTGGAATAGGGATCTGATAGTGTGTGGTGGTAGTGTGAGGCTAGGGAGGCTTTGTTCCCCTGCTGGTGCTGTGTCTCTCTAAGTGGGGAAAATGTTATGAAAGTCAAAAGCAGCACTCGGAGGTTAATTGCTAAGTTATAAATCACACAAGACAGTTAGGGGGTGCATATGGCTGCAGTTACTCAGGTTATAGGCAGAAAGACTCTCCTGCAGTACCACGAGTTTGTCATATAGTAACATAATATTAATATCCCAGTGACTTGTCACATTCCAGGAGAACAAATGGGATTGAAATGACTGAACCAATGAGTGCACATTCTGATTTGTCTTCAAAGATATAATCAAGTGACTTCAACTGCAGTCATACCAAAACATTGAGAAATTTGAGAAATGTGCTTATCACAAATTCTTCATCATCATATTTCTGAAAAAGTGGAAGTTGACAGAAACATTGAAAATGTGAAGCGTTTTGTATTAAAACCACCTCTTATTAGCAATAACTGATACATTGCCCTATAGTTATTCATATTGGGTGGCATTTTGTCCATGATGTCACTAAGGCAAGTTTTTCTTTTTATCCATAAAATCTATTTAATTTTACCCATAAAATCTATTTAATTGGGAAATTTTTAAAACTACTTTTAAATTAATCCTTTAATATATAAAACATCAATTGAACATTCAACTCTGAACATCAAATAAATAAAATGTGAATATAACAATGTGCTCTGACTGGAAATTATTTGGTATTTAATAAAATGCCACTGTTGGCCGTATCTGTCTTCTATCATTATAACTAACAATATTTAGATTCATCCATTTTAAAATGCTGCACTTCTCTCTTATCAAAGCAACAGTTTCCCCTCCCCATACCCCTCTCCATCTTTATCAGTGATTTGGCAACTGTCAGTCACATATGAATCTGTCCAACTGCAGGCATCTGAAAATTGAATGAGCCTGGATGAACACCTGAAGTCTGACTGACAGTGTCTGAGGTGCAGATTATCAAGCAATTTCTCTTCCAGGACGTCAATAAATGTCTGAGGAGCTTAATGCCATGTCTTCTCCACTGAAACTTGTTTGTTTTGACGCGTCTTTTCCTTATATGGGTCAGTATACTGCCTTCTCATCTGTACCAAACCTTTTGCCATTAATGAATTAATGGCCATCCAATCAACATAATTAGCTCTATGGTAATCTGCTGGACACTTCTAATTAAAAACAACGCCAAAGGCAAGTGTCCATGAATGGGACAGCAGCGTGCCTCTACTCTGGAGAAAGAGTAAACCACAACTCATGTTGCAGTGGGTTATGGGATTTTAAGAGGCCTCCCATTTCTTTTATACAGGTGCACATTAAATCCATGACTTATTTTCCTGGGAGCTTGCTGTCATTACAGTGCAGCAGCCAGGTATACAACCGTCACATTGAAGTGGCACTTTATACAAAACCATGAAAAATCACTATTGAGAAATGCCTTCATTCAGAAGATACTGGATTGCATGCGTAAAAAAATGCTCCTGGAGAGTTGCCAGTCTGTGAAAGCAATAATGTTTCATTATGAAGAGTAAAAATCCACCCTCAGACACTGTCAAAAGAAAGCACATAAATGATCCCAGAGTGGACTTCAACTTTAAGATGCATGTACTGATAAAATGAGCTCTGCAACTGGAGGTCACTTAAATTCCTTTTATACCAAAAGATAACAAAAAAATCTTCTTTTAGAGACAATGAAATGTATATCTACACATTTGTTTAATATAATCACACATTTATAGCCTTTTTAAAGCTACATATTGTCTTGGATAGAGACTTGTTATGGATGGTGAACATGAATGTATGTGAAAAGGAAAAGTCAAATCTAAATGGAATGGTGTTTTCATGCATCTTGTCAACCTGTTCTTTTTTTTTTTTTTTTTTTAACCTTACATTTCAATATTGCATTTTTCTTCATCACACATGCCACTTGCCACTTTGGCTGCCCTCGCGCTTAAGTAAATCATTTGCATGGAGTGCCATCGTTCCTTCACCCACCATCCTTTTGCTTTGCTCGTTTCCGACTCCACTCACTCTGGTCCATCAAAGGCTGCATATAAAGATGGGTTTTAAAGTTCATGTTGGATGGACACAGCTTGCCACTTTGGTTGCTGTGGATACCAGGTTGACGCATGGACAGGTTGTTGAGAACAGTGGGAGTGGGAGTTTGAGAGGCTGTAAAGGCCTGTCAAGATTTGTGGATTTTACTGTACAGTTGTACAGACCTAGTGGTGCTTTATGCACCAGGAGGAAAAATAATATGCATGCAGATGCAGAAGCTACAAGAAGAAGCAAGTCAAGAAAAAAGACATTTTATAATAAGAAATCAGTTTACCCTTTTTTGGTTTACAGAAGAGTTATTTACCTTTTTTTTAGTCTAAGATTAAAATGAATGTCAGGATTTTATAATATAAAAATTAAGTTAAGACTTTAAAGCAATAGTTTGACATTTTGAGAAATGCGCTTATTCACATAGTTTGCCACCACACATTACCACTCCTCACACCTCTTTAAGGTGAAATGACGCTACAGCCAGCAGTAGGTTAACTTAGATTAGCACAGTGGTTCTCAAACTCTTTCTCTTCCACACCCCCCTCAAGTCAAAAAAAGTTCATGCCCTCCGCAACTCCAGCAAAATCATTAACAATACAGTACAATACATAAACAAGATTCAGGTTAGCAAAATAGCTTTAGAGCACTTTGCCTTTGGACAGAGCCAAGCTAGCTGTTTCCCCCTGTTTCTGTGTATTAAGCTAAGTTTGCCGGCTGCTAGCTATGCTGTAGCTTCATATTTACCCTACAGACATGAGAATGGTACCGAAGTTCTCATCTAACACTTGGCAAAAAAGTGAAAAATGCATTTTCTAAAATGTCAAACCTTTTCTCTAAACAGACATAATTTATTGCTTCTCTTTTTAGGACTTCGGTTTAAATTAGAGGTTGTTGCCTGAAGACCACTGGACAAAGGTCACAGTTTACCCACCTCTTCATTTACCACTATAGACAGTCTATAATCAGCACTGTCAGCACTGAAAGGGCAAATTGCACCAACCGTGTGGTCTGGAACCTTATTAGGCAGGTGCATGCTGGCTTGATGGGGTGCAGGGTTTGGACAGTCACCAGTCAGATACCTCTTAAGGCTCTGAATCTGGCTTACATCCTACCCTTTAGCCATTACCAGGAGCTCTGTATGCAGGCAAAAAGGACTAGTGCTGGAGTTTGGGAAACTAAATAAAGAGTAAAATGAGAGAATGAGCCATGCCTCTGGCACATTTCATTATCACCACCATAGAAATGCATTAAATACATTAATGGAGTGAAGTCTTTTAAGGAATCTTAGTTGGAGGTGTTAATCGCTGGCTTTAGCGTAGAGAGACGACGGTGTTGTGTTACATTCACTGCAGCCCCCATGTTCTTGACTGTGGGTTATTTTTATGATCACTGCTTGTTTGAGTGCCAGCACATTTGCATGAAGAAGGACAGTTCTAGTGCGCATAAATAGGAGAGCCAAGAGTATCCATCACTTTACTGGTGACAACCTGTTCTTTGCATTTCTGTCATTAGTCACACTACTATAAAGGGGCCCAGCACACTATAATCAGGGCAATTGGCCTTTTTGTTAATCATGTCAGATTAAAATCAGTATGCAAGCCGATAGGAAAAAAGAATTTAATGGAACAAATGAACTATTAAAGGCCCTGAAGTTGGTGAGTATTTAAAGTACACCATCAGCAAACTCGGTATACTAAACAATGTTTTTCTTGGATGACAAGAACAAGACTGGCACTGGGGGATGTTTATTGTTCCTGCAGTAACTATTTTGGAGTCTGGGAAACTGAGAAGATCTGCAAGCATAAACACCGGATTGAGTATACTATACACTGTCTTTCGCATTTTTTATCGCAATTTTTTTTTTTTTACCAATAGTATTCGCTTTCAAGGCAGATCGCCATGCCACTACAGTATGGAGTGAAATGTTATGCTGTCAGTAATTATTAACAGTCTGTGAGGTGCTGCCACATGTATGGCCATCAAGAAACACAATTAATCAGTGGATTGATTTGTATTCTTATATGGTAAATAATTAACACTCACCAAATCCCATGGCTCAGTTTGTTGCAAATATTAGTGAAGCCATATTAGATTAAAGTGAATGTTTATGACATATACAAAAAAACATAAGTCCATAGCAAGTTTGGGGAGATAGAAAGAGAGAAAAAGAGACTTTGAAATATCAGTTTGGTCACCTTAAATGTCCTTTTAATGTAGATCTGGTTAAATGATCTATTTTGTCATTGTTAATTACAGTCTCAAGTGTAAAGAACAATTTAGATCTGCCATGTGTTAATGCGCTGCTGGCGTTATACCAGCGGGTCGTGAACTGGCCAGAGTCAAGCAATACTAATAAAAAGAGTGAAGACATCTGGCGATGTACTTCAAAATAAAACTCTATTTGATTTGTGTCTCTTGGGTTACAAAGTAAATTAGAAAATGGAACTAAAATAGGCCCATGTATGTAATTAATAGATGTTGAGCTATGTTGTAAAGTACTTATAATCACATGATGTCTACTTTAAAAGGGTTTGTCGCCATTTGCTAAAAATAGCCTGTTTTTAGGCCAAACATAGACTGAAAATTAACAAAAGAAGCTCAAACCCTTTTGAAAGGATTTTTTCATCTCAGATTGTCCATTCAGATTGACAGCTGTGAAATGTCAGCTGCTTTTCTACCCCTGCAAACCTACAGTCTATGGGTGCAAACACATTGACGCCTTTTATTGTTAAAAGACACTTCCGGCTCAGTTTCTATAACTGTGTCTGTCTTGACAAAACCGCTGCACTGGACAGCTCTGCTTTTTGCGTTGGCAGCCAGTCTGTACCAATCTGTTTCCACTGTTGCTGGGCACGGACGAGCCCCGGGAAAGTCGGAAACGGAACGCGACCGGTAAGACAAATCTCTTTGCCATCTTGTTCTATTGTCACACGTGAGAAAGAAGCCGTCTCTGCAAAAGTTTAGATTCGGCATTAATTGATCTTGATGCGATAGTGTCCCGTTTTGCTGGCTCCTGAAAGACTGGAGACAATTAAACGCTCTGTTGTAAAGTTTTATTTCGCTCATTGCTTTCGCTTGATCTGTGGATTAACTGCGCGTGTAGTCTCCATAAAGATTATGAATTTGAGAGGTTATGCGTAATTGCGCATCAGCAGCACCAGACGTCTAATTCTCTTTCTCCACACATTGTCATTAAACTGTTAATGAATAATGAAGAAAGATGTTACTGAACTAATATAGGCTAACAAATGAATGTAGGCTATATTAAAATAAAACCACAATATGTGTGACAGTAGAAGATCATTATAAAGCCTTGAAGTGTGGATGCTATGTGACATGGATTTGGGAAGTTTGTATATTGTAAAAAACAAAGCAAAAAAACAACTGAGGTTGGATGTCCTAAAACAACTATTTGGTTACTATATTCAGTCAGCTCCAGGTCGATATTGGCAAAATTTGCTTCATATGCACTCCATCCTGAGTACCCAATGGGTCCCATGATCATACTTTATAGTATTTTCCACTGAAAACTTATCTTCCTCGTGCACTTTCTTCTCTTTTGATAATAATACTTTTGTGTAATTATAGCAAATAAAATGTTCACTTTGCTATAAAAAGAAATTACTTTCTTTTTGATGCAAACTTAAAATATTGAATGTATTAATGAAACTGTGGTGACCTTATCAGAATATTAAGTGTTTGTCACCTTTGATCAGAAGATAACATTATGTTTCCTCTTAACACTCATTCAGTATTGCTTTGCATTGATAACCTTTTAAAATGTTTACATAACACTGTCCTGCTGATGGGCATAAAGCTGCATTTTATAACTGACTGCACATTCAGGGTTCATTGCTTTTTTTTGAAGTGGGCATAAATTTGACTTTGCATGTAAGATCCTGTGACATGAAGGATGTGTTTTCACATCAGATATGGTCTGCTGGGACCAATGAATGCTGATTTAACAGCTTTCTGCTCAGTGACTTCTTGAAGTTTGACATGTGTATTTAATCAGCACTAGCATTGTTCTGATGCATAAAAAATAAAATACGTGTTGTAATGCTTTTCAGAGAGAGAAGTGTATGTTGGTGTACAGTTGTTTGAATCAGTCAGTCTTCCTAAATCGAGCAGGGTCATTGCTGGATTGTATAGTATTTCCTACTGAACACCTTTTTTTGCTGCAACCTTAGCGCTCTGTAGTTGTTGTAACAAGTAAGAAGTCTGATAAATCAAGTGAAATATCACAGGGTTGATTTAGGGAAATTGTCATAGTGCGGCTGCTCTGTACAGACTTTATTTATGGACAGCACCTTTTAAATCTGGCTTCTCTTGCTGAATGACCCTCTTTGATAAATGCTGCAATCTGTCTTGCTGTTATGATAAAGTGTGCAATACGTTTCTCACCGTCAAGTGTGTGTTGCTGATTTCTTTTCTTTTTTTTGCTAGAGGGAGTTTGGCTCTTGAGAGCTTTTACCAAAATTAGAGGAGGTACAGCAAGAAGAGATGGTGTTTAATGGTACACATGTTTGGAAAAGGACTTTTGGTTTCAGGGACACAGCACAGTAATCATAGTTTGTGTGGACATAACTTTAAAAGTGCAAATTCCACTTGGAAAATGTTGCCATTGGTGTCAGTTGTTGGCTGTTACCTAAAACCACAGTAGTTAGGTTAAGCCAGCTACATTGTTATGGTGAACACAAATGAGAAGGCAAAGATGCAGTAACTTCCCTTTTCATTGAGATCCCCAGTTTGGAAGTATCACGGTTTCTCAGTAACTACACAGAGTAGCAGCTGAGATGAAAACAGCATTTTGACATTCTCCTAGTGCATGAAGTGCTTGAGTCTCGCTCTGATGTTCCCTCACATGTGCAAAATGTGAAATTGCTAATACTCGCACACTACACATATTTCCTTTTGCCGCTGACATTGACACACTGTACGTATGTCCTTTTTTCACTGAGCATATGCATTTTGTTATTTAAGTGCTCTAATTTTAGGTGCAAAACACATTAAACAAGCTTAACAGGCCTTTTCATTAGCAAGAACATGAATAGGACCAGTCGCCCATTTGTAAGGTTTGCAGTCACTAATTGGATTTACTGTTTACAAAAAAGGTAACCTTGCATGACTTTTGCCACCATGGGGGGGTGTTCAGACTGGGAAATTGGGTTACCTGGATTCAAATCTTGACAGCAGTGGTTTAATAGTTTTATTATTATACATAATCATTTCAGTATTTCTGTAAAATGTAATTTTTCAATAATATTGTGTTATGTTAATATTACGTATAATATTAATAAGTCTGAGTTGACTGTTTGTCTAAAGAACTATTTCAGTTCCCTTTTAGGAATGTGTGTGAGAAGTGTTGACACTAACAATTTTATATTTTGGAGAGTAGGTGATGGGCATTACGATGTCTTAACTACTTTGAGATGACTAGATGCACAAACTATAAGATATCATTCAGGACTTTGTGGAAGCAACAAATCTTTTTATAATTAACTTACTGTAAAAGTTGTATACATTTCAAGTTAAGTCAATTTAATAGTTCAATTGAGTTGACTTTGGACTAACTGGTACAAAGTGGCTCCAACAACACCAGATACAGTTGTAAGTTGTGTTTTTAAGTCAAACAAGCTTAAAATAATTTGCAGTGCCATGGTAGGAGTTAAATGTAGTGTTATGTTGAATTTGAAACACTGCATCCCTGTTATAGCATGAATTGTGGCCCATGAGACAGTGTTTAAGTTTTTCAAAATAAATGGAAATATAAATTTAAAAATACATGGTACTGTTACGGTACAAACTGCGAATTTTGAAAGCCTTTACACTTTGAGGGGATGTAGGTGGTGTGTGTTTTGGGAGTATTGCTTAGTTAATTGTTTCTTGTTGGCAGTGCTGACACAGAGTGGCAATAGACAAACAGCCTGTCTGTCACTATATGTTGTAGAGTTGGATATTTGTGTTAACTTCCACTTCAGGAAGCCAGTGGCAAAACATGCCCTGGAAAAATGCATTAAAGCGTTTTTATGCTCCCTGTAGTGCTCAACGTTGAAGACACGTATTCATCTCACAGGGTCATTTGAAAGAAAGTATTAATATTAGATGTGAAAGGGGTCACTCTGGGGATGCACTCCATTATTCTGTCCTCTTGGAGAATGGAGAGGATTAGTTCTTTTTTTGGAGTTGGTTATCTTCGATTTCTAATGTTACTTTGAAGAGATGATGGTGTGCACCCAATGAAGGGGGAAATGTAAACCTTGATTCCATGCATGGTCAGGTTACTAGAGACAACTGACAAGACTTTAGGCAGATTCGTGTGAAAAAAGTGGAGAGTGAAGAGAAAGTTTGAAGAAAGAAATAGGTGACAGCGCATCATTTGGGAACTTAGAAAGAGAAGTGTTCACATCCCAGCCCACATATGGGCATACATTTACATTTAGCTGATGCTTTTATCCAAATCAATTTACAATTGCTGTATATGTCAGAGGTTGCACGGAGCAACTAAGTGTCTTGCTTAGGGACACACTGGTGCATTGGGAATTGAACCTGGGTGTCTCACACATAAGGCACGTGTCTTATTCATTGCGCCATCGTCATCCCAAAGGCATAGAGGTGTGTAAACGGTTTCCAGCAGGCATAGTGTAAGAGTCTTCGTAGATGTAATGCTGTGTGATTTACATTGACATCCTCATTATGACCACATTGCATGGTGAAGCCTCTCTTTTTATATAGGCCTATATATACACACAAACACACTATTTTTTTTCATAATTTTGCAGTCAGCCAGTTCAAGTGGCCTCTCACCGTTTTGCTTTGACCTTCTTCTGATCCTCCTCCTTACTGCTGTTATCTATGGTATCATCACCTGCTGAGTCAAGGTGACCAGCCCGCTCACACCAAGCATCACACACAGCTGGAGCCAAGTCTGAATTTATACATTTTTGGATTTGTTGACGCCTCTTGTTCTCTCTCTCTCTTTCTCTCTCTCTGACCGCTACACTTGATTTCATCCTACCCTGAAAACAATCTATGAAAAGTTTTGCGCTAAAACTGTGACATACTTGCTTGTTGCTTTTCCCATTGCCAGTACAAACACACAGTTAATTCCCAATGAACTGGCACTGGAGGACATGGCCAGGCAGAGCAGCACCATCATATTAAAAGCTGTTATAGCTGATGGTTGTTAATGTTGTTTAAATTAAACATGCATTTAACATTTGTATGTGGATGGGCTTTCACACGGGTTCACAGTAAAATTGATTTGTCCATGCAGTATTTTATTTTGTTAAACATGTTGTTTGGTGGATGTTCAGGATAAATTAAAAAAAGTCACAATTATTCAGATGCTGTAATGACTTTAACAAGCAAGCTTGATAGATTATAAATTCCCTTGCCACCCTCAAGGGGTTATGTGAGTAGTGACAGGGTAAATAACAAGCTGTGTGGAGCTTTGCATGACAGGTAAAATGAAAAGGGGAAATCTCTATAAAAAAGATATGGACGCTGGCACTTCTAGCCATACTGTGTCTCTCTCCCTGAAGGGGTGACTTCCAACCCTGAGCCCCTCAGCTGGCCTGGGTCAGTGCCGTGTGTAAGGCTGGAGGTGTCATACATAGTATGGGTGGACTGTGTGGGGGTCAGGGATTCTGACAGCTGCTCGGAGCCTGCCTCAGGGCACGCAGGCTGCCCTTTCCCCGTTGCGAGCCCCCTCCCTCACCCAGCAGAGTGGCATGCCCGACTGGAGGTGCACAGCCCGGGGATAGACTCAGCAGAGGCTGCCTGCTCCTCAGCGGGGAGCTGGAGAAGTGACACTGCTGACCCTGGTTTAGGTTTCACTTTCGTCCTCTCTATGTAATTCCCCCTCCCATCCTCTCATGACTTCTTTTTCACCTCGATCTCCCCTCTAAGCCCTGTGTGCCCAAACAGGAGGTGATCTGGCAGTGAGAACTTAGAGCATAGTCGAATAGGGGGGAATGGCAGTTTGGAGGAGGACTCAGGTTTATTTAGTGTACAGTGGTAGCAAAGGGCAGCTCTGCTTCAATGGCACATTCAGCGCTTGCGTTGAGCTTCATTTGATCTCATTTTGATTCGTTGTTATGAAATCATCCTCATTAACGGAAAGCACCCAAAGTCTGCCTCACTGCCATGAGCCACAGCTACTTACACACTCTCACTCGCACATGTGTAACGACTCACACTGACAGTGGCCCCAGTGTTTGAGCTGCACATTCATTTACACAAACACATGCGCACACACACAGTGGTGCGTTTATGCTGCTGACGAATGACGGTGCTCTGGGGTTAAACACTGGCTCAGTGTGTTCGGGCAGGTAAACCTCCTCAACCACTCCGCACAACAACAAACTCTAAATAGACCACTTGTTTGGGTGCAACTGCACTGACCAGGAAGGGTGGCAGCTAAAATAATTTGATCAGAAACATGCTGTTAGATTATGCTGTCATGAATATGCAGATACTGTGTGCAGTGCTCTGTGTATGTGTGTGGTATCTGGTCTCTTTTACATTTATTTATGTAGGTATGGTTTGATGCATGGCTTTTTTCAACAACGCCCTGCTTCACATATACTCATTCATTCAGTTACTTACACTCACACCTGGCTGCCCAGCACAACCACAGTCATTCAGTGGAGCTGGGACTATCATGGGTTAATTGCCTTGCTCAAGGGCATACTAGTGATCAATATTGACAGAAGGGAGAGTATTACTCATTTGCTTTCATGGTTTCTCAAGATAATTTATCACTGAAAGGAGTAGTTTCTCAGTCTTGATGGTGTGTTGAACTCACTGTCCTCCAGGGTTTCCATAACAATATTCATGTAGGCAATTCATATGGTAGGTTTTGAAAGAAGGTTCTAGGACTTTTCTCAGAGCCTTTAATGTGAAATCCCAGGCAGTGCTACAGTGACAAATAATACACTCACTCATCACAGGCTGTTGTTTGTTTGCTTAAATCTGAATGAATGAAATGCATTAAGTAAAATATATTTAGCTACCAGGGATTATACTGAGGCTAAATTTCAGAATCACCCACGCACTCTAAAAGCTTTTGAATGATGATGTGCTTTTTAGCACAATTTGCCCTTATTTTGCTTTGGCCTACACATTATCTAGTATTTTTGCTGTAGTGAAGAGCTACAGTAGTTTAGTTTAGTTTCCTGCTGTCTTGTCCATTTCTACACTCTGAAATATGTCTTTAATCTCACTGAAAGTATATAGATAAAGCTTGGAATAAAAAAACATTGTGGCCTAAATGTTTGAGTGGTGAAGATGGTCTCTCAGAAAATACCAAGATCTCAAAAGACAGCAGAACGAAGACATTTTGCTGTCATCGCTGTCCCCCAAACGTGAAGTAGTAGCAAATAATGAATATGTAACACTGGCAGCCATCAGGTAAGACTAGCACCCCGCAGATATTTGGATCAGCTATGTGTCATCTATTTCACATTCAGCTATCAGGGGATTGCGGTAAACTTGTAACTTTCTGTACTTGTGAGTCTCGTTGTTCCATCACAGTAACAATTTTGGTCCCAGTGTTGGTTGAAAGCTAAGAGCCCTTTTTTCCTCTAAATGTTAACAGCTCCTATTCTCAAGTATTCGCTCTAAAAACAAGTAATTAACAAGTTAGAAGAGCTTGTTGTTTCGCAGAAGTGCTTCATAGCTATGTCAATAAAGCGAACGTGTGATTATCTGAACAGTCACACATGTCTTGCACTTGACCTGAGTATTCTTGAAGTGAGCTCAGGAAAGGATGATGCCTAACAAATCTGTTACACTGCTTCTCCAACAGTTGAACTCTTTTTAGTGCTCCAGCTAATCTAACTCTATACACTGGCGAGTGTGCGTGAATGAGTGACATAGTTTCTGTGGATTGTCTTGTCTGTGACTTACATTCACACACACTCATACTTTGGAAGCAGCATCTGTTTTATCTCCTGCACAGCAAATAGCTCCTCTCCTGCCTCCCACAGCTCCAGATATCAGCTATCAGAGTCATTACAGCCCGCAGGAGGTGGTACCAAAGCTTCCTCCATGCCACCACCCCCCACCTCCATCTCTCATTGATCAGGCTGGAAAGACATCTAATCCATGCTGATCACAGTAACTCCAGTGTCTGGAGGGCTGGATCTGAGGCATACGCTCTTGTTTTACTGTGTTTCTTATCGAACCATGCTGGCTGTGAGGAGAGGAGGCTGGATATCGATGGGTATGGCTCAGGTCACCCCATATAGCCTGAGCGTTGGTGATCCTGGCGATGGGATTGTGATGCCACTATTGACGTAGCAGCTGACTCAGAATTGCTCATATCGTCCAGCTGCCTTTTTAATACAGGTCTACCATCTCCTCACAATGAACTGGGGCTTAGAAAAGCTATCAGTGGTGGCCTAGCCTTTGATTGAAAGTCAGATTATCACCCTCTTACCATATGTGGGCTAAGCAGCTCTAGGAAACTGAGCTTGTTTATTCTTTGAACAGTCTCAGTATGCTTTCACAGTTTTCATTTAGTGTCATCTATGGGTACTTTTTTCCAGCGCTATCTTCCTCTGCCTTCCTCCTTTTATAGCTGAGGTGTTTTTGTTGTTACACGAGTGTGTGTGGGTGATGTGCCCTCGCACTCTGCTTGGGGCCTCTTATCATCTGTGTCAAACTGGTGGGCTGAGACTGGGTGAAGAAAGCAAGGCCAGATTTCTACTCTTCAAGATCCCACATTAACTCTACTTCTTCCCGTTTAAAATCCCTCTTTGCCCTGCAGCAGCAGCCGAGACTTCAGCTCTTAACTCACACAGCTGACGCACACATCGACTCACTGATCCACTAAATCACTGCTGTTAACTGCATTGATTCACTGTTTCTCTCTCCATTTCTTACCTGTTTGGCGAGTTAGTGCTTCTACAGTAAATCTGGCATATCCTGAATTTTCTTAGCTTCACTCTTTTTGTTTGCCAGTCTCAGTTTTAAACAAAGCTCTACTCTGTGAATGAGGCAGCAAAAGCTGAACTCGCAAAGAGCTCCCCTTGAACATTAGTTAGCAGCTTGACTTTATCTCCAAAGCTCAGTTCAGGCCATCACAAACTCGTACTGGCCTGACAGACCCTATAATTGAACCATATATTTTTTTGCTCTCAGTGAAAAGAAGAAGGAGCATCTTTCAGTTCTCCGCTCCTGGGAGTGTTTCTGCTGACAAAACAGGGGCTGCTGGGGTTGGGTCAACAATCGTAATGACACTGCTGTCAGAGTGGGGCAGAGCGAAAGATAAAGAGAGTGGATGAATGGATGCACATGCTCTCTAGAAGAGCCACACATAGCCAAACCTTGGGGAGAGAGAGAGGAAGAAAAGGTAAGTGTACATACTGACTTTAAAAGGCTTCCTGTAACAACAATTTTGTATTAAAAATGTGTTCATATAGCCCCCCCTCTGCTTTGCACTAATAACTGTCTACTGCACTGTTGGACAATGCTTAATACAACCATTCTATTTAAAATGATGTAGCCTAGTACGAGAATGGATTTGAACAGAAATTTATTTAAGATGTTTCACTCAAACCCTCTTAGCAAATCTTAATTAAGTTTTGGCTGAATTATGCTTTGTTTTATGTAACATCTACAATATCTTTACACAACATACTGTATATTGTATGCACTTTTGACTCATAGTACAAGTTTTGTATTCTTTCCAGTTGTTAAAGTTGACAGACATACAGAATAATGAACAAAGTTTAGAGGAACCTGAGGGGAGCTTATTGTTTCGTAAGTCTCCCAGTAGTACGAACACGGTGGTACAGGATCTGCAGCCCAGTGACGCCTCAGTGACTCTGTTCTAAGAAACGAGACAAGAATCAAAACAAGACAATCTTCTTCTTCAAAGCCAAATTGAACCACAAAAGTCTGTGGTAAATCAATACCTAGATCACTATAGTGAAAGAGAACACACTCCTCCTGGGCTCTGCTAATGTTTTTTGATGCACTTTTACCCTCATGTGTAGAGTATACACACATTCTTGCAGACATTTGGACTTCTGTGGCGCATGAATATTGCTGGGTTTTCATCCATGTGAATGTGATGTAATGAATTAAAATAGATCCCAGGTAGTAAAAATTAGATGGTAAAAATGTCCATATCTATCTTACATACATGTATTTCCTGTGCGATATTGGTAAATTACAGTGTTTTATTTAAACCTTCCTCAGGGTTATTTAAGTGAACACAGACCTTTATATAGGGCTGATCCCTGACATATAATCTGGTCTGGTTAGTCACAGGTTTGACAGATCCATTAAACCTCACACAAATATAGCATTCAATATTTCTAAGTAGCCTGATGCATAAATGCAAACTGACAATATAACAAAATATTAAAAAAATGACACATTAAATATTATGTTAAATGTATAACATTTTATTTATAAAAAATGAAATATTACTTATTCATATATTCCAATACTTTCAGGCTCAAGAACAAGTACATTAAATACACACCCCACCTGTGTATGGACAGCAGAGATACTTATTTATTTAAATACAATACAGTAAATGCCATCTGAAGACGTCCCTGTTTTATTATTATATATGATGTTTCAGGATTAATATTACTGTTGAATTAATGTGTATGTTGCATTTGACTGCTGTAAATGTTAAAGGTTGTGCTAATTTTAACTACGTCATTTGCTGTTGGGTAGTTCAATCTACAGCAGTTCAATGTATATGCATGCTTTGTGACGATGCCTTTTCCAGCTAATCAGAGCGGGATTTTAAATACAGTAGTTTATTTACCTTTATGAAGTGAAATAATTCTCAGCCCATAAAGGAACACTTTAACACACAGTTTCAAACTCAATATCACCATTTGTGGTGAAAAATGGTTTTCACTAGACAGAAAAGGAAATTGTAATCTGAAGGTTAACTAAAGTTGTCAGATAAATGTAGTGGAGTAAAAAGTACAACATTTCCATCTGAGACGTAGTGGAATAGAAGTCTAAAGTTGCATACAATTGAAACACTCACACAATTTGATTTTAAATACCAGTACCTTGAATTTGTACTAGTACATAAAGTAGTTAAATAAATGTACTTCATTACATTCCCTCACTTCATCCTGTTAAGTAGATTTGCATAACTCCAGCTGATGTAAACACACAGTAGTTTACAAACTATTTAGGAATACGTTTGGTTTGGAAGCCAATGCATTGAATGTGGCATATTTTGACTATTCACTGTAACCCTACAGTATATTGCCAAGCACTAAAATTTCAGAAGAATAAAATTAACTTGCCTCATGCCAATCAATTCTCCTCAGGCATTTTTCTGCATTGTAGCAGGATAGCCATTTTGAGCATACAGCAGGGGTATTTCACAAGTTTGCTTAAAATCCTCTTGACAGCAAGTTGGGAACATGTAACGAGTGCAAAGAATTTGTGTAATATTCCTAACACTGCGCCCAGTCATTGCCTCTGCTGGATCTTGACAGCCTGCCCACTTCATAGCCTGTATCAAGGTACTCCTCCTTCACTGTAAACTTTTCTGTGGCACATGAACAGACAGGCATCCTCGGGCCCAGGCTCACATCTAACCCCAAAAGCACACAGTAAAAGCTGCCTGCAGGGAGTCTGACCCCTTAAAATGTACGGAAAACACAGAGAGCAGCCCTGTTCCCCCCTCTGGCCTGGGACATGGGCACACTGGAGCCTTCAGAGGGATGAAGGCAGAAATACAGGATTGGTGGGAAGGAAACACATTGGAGCTTTGTATTTCTGTATTTAACTTCCTCCTCCACCTCCCTCTGGCACAGCCCCTCTCTAAACCACCCCATTTCCCTCCTGTCCACACATACGCCTTTGAGACACCTAGCCCTAGAGTTGCCTCTGATTTAGGCGGTTGCTATATCTCCTGCTTTTTTGCCTGTTTTCCTTGTCTGCTCTGTGATCTCCAAAGCCCAGAAGCTCCAGCAAAGTTGATCCAACTTCATCAGCACCAGTGAGCCCAAATCTTTGTAACAGTGTGGACATACAGAGCTTTATGCCAGAGAGAGAGAAGAGTGAGTGAGAATTGAGAGGAAGACTGTCTTTCAAAGAGAGGAGTAATAGGCCTTAAGGGCACTTCTCAGCTCCTATGTAAGCCTGCTAGCCATTGCTTTTCTACATGCCTAGAGAGGTGTTACATAAATGACAGAATATCCTCGATGGCCACTTCTTGTTGCACTAAAAGCCTTCTCCCAGGTTGGTGTTTATGTTACTGACTTTACTTAGTGTTGAAGTGCCTGAATGATGAGCAGCTAGCCTAGAAACTAAGGAGTGGCTCTGACCTTGGCCCACTTCAGGGAAACGCTCTGGTTTCTGACTAATAAAGTATGCCCTATTCTCTCTCTCACAACATGCACTCAAAATAGCTCTGGCATGCCCCATTAAGCAGCATTTTAATTGTTAACATGGCATACTCTGTCCTTGGCACACATTAACTACTTAATTTAAATGTCAATTGCAATTAAAGGAGGACAGTGGAGACGTTAGATTTAACCAGGAAAAAGTGCGGTGCTGCAACCACAATCACCATTATTGGCTTGTAAGGAAGTGCAACCTCAAACATTAACAGTAATTTGGTTCTCACCTGATGACGCATCACTCCGGGGATCCAACTGTGATATAGAGTAATAAAGGGGAACTCCACTGTTTTTACACTTCAAGATCCGTTTACTAGTCATTGGAGTATACTGGAGTACTACTCAGCCTGTACAACAATTGTGGAGGCTCTGGAGGAGCTTTGTTGTTTATTTTACCCCCCAAAAAGTCCCTGCTCGGGGGTAGTACTTTCCAAAGTACCGGTACTTTGGGGGCGGGGGGGGGTTCCCTTGTAGTGAAATTCTGAATGTGCGAGTAGAGGCTACTGGCTTTAACTGGAGAATGTCGGTTGATTTTCTACGACTGCTCCTCTCTTTTCCACCGTTGTTTGTGTGTTTATAGTGAACAGCTGATGGAGCTATGCTAAATAATGGGTCCAGAGTTGTTGTTTTAAGTTTTCATCAGTCAGGTTTTTACACACAAACGTGAGTCTGGCCAGCTGATCAGCTGGAAATGTTTTAATAACCTTAAAACAAACTGTCGCAATTTTATTTTTGTGTTGCTTTCCCTGTGCTGGAGGTATTTTAAGAACTTGATGGTTTTATCCAGTTTGTTATCCACACATATGTCTCGCCGATGTCCGCCTGAGATCGTATGTTGGCATTAAATGTATTACTTGTAAACAGCAGCCAGCGTGCAGCAGTGTATTAACAGTGAACATCTGGTAGAGTTAGGCTAAATACTGGGTCCGAAGTTGTTGTTTAAAATTTTCATCAGTCAAAGTTTTTACACAGAGCTGAAGTCAGTCTTCTCTCCAAAACAAGTGGAACAGCTGATTACAACAGGTATAAAGCTCATTTATACTCTCCTCTGACGCCCAGGCGGACACAGATGTGAGTCCTGCAGCTGACCTGCTACTTGTCAGCTGAAAATGTTGTAATAACCTTCCAATCTGTCGCAGTTTTGCTTTCTTTGTGCTGGAGTTATTTTAAGAACTTGATGGCTTTCTCCAGTTTGTTATTAAATGTGTAACAAACTTTATCGTGTGTCTCTTCATTATACTCCCACACAAAAAAAGCTGGTTTTAATGGTGAAGCAAAGCCTATATTTTTTCATTATATTCCAATCAAATCTGATGTTCATTTATAAATTTTGCTCATGGATAGTAGTTACAAATAATGATGCCTGTGCATCGCTTTGTACAGCGTATAGGCTTACAGCCTACGTCAGCTGGTTAATTTGCCTTATCTTCAGAGGTCTTTAGACCACGGTGGAAATGCACACAACAGTGGGTTGAAGGAACCTTATATTTGGTCGAAAATCGTCTATACTCGAAAGCAAGGTGAAAAGCCGCCTATCATAGGCCCCATCCACACTACTTCATTTTCGTTTTAAAACGGAGACCTTTTGCTACGTCCAGAATAAAACGGCTAAAACGAAAGCCTAAAACTGAGAAGTTTGGAAACTCTGCAAAGTTTTTTGTTTTGAAACTACATAGATCGTTCTAGTGAAGACGAGCAAACTCTAGAAACGATGACGCAGATGCTCACGTTTGGCTCTGTCTTATAAGTCATGCAAAGCAGAAACATAGTACTACTGAGAGTTTTTGATTTGGTATTTTTATTAAAATATTCTGTACTGTGCAAAGAACACTTACAGCCTACACTTGTACTGTGCATGTTGCCGTTTACTTTGCAACGACTCCCAGTCTGTTTCGTGCCGCTATAGCCACTTTTAACTCCCGTGTTACATCAATCCCAGCTCGTTATTGACCCAAGAAAAAAATAAATCTGGTGCGTTATCGTCTGCATTACTTTATTCTTTCACCAAATCTTCTGTAACTACGGAAGAGGGAGACCATCTGCTTTATGTTTACACCGGCATACGCATGGCCAGTGTACCTGAACAGCCACTGCATGTGCGTTTTAGTATAGACGGAGATCAACTCTGATACGCAGTTAAAACGCTGTTGTGGACGGAGATTGTATTAATTTTAATTCTCCGTTTCTAAACTAAAACAGAGTAGTGTACGTGGGGCCATAGAGAGGGTTGAGAAAGGATAAATAGTGCACTAGGCTGTTAACACAAAACATTTCTGAAGTAGTTGTGTAGCGTTATCGCTCCCCGGCATGGCTTTTCTCCCTCATGGGGGGGGGGCGTAGCTCTCCCCGGGACATGTGGTCAGGGGTCCTTTGCACATTAGGGAGTCGCAGGGTGCCCTGGCTACTGGGGGTGGGGGTCTCTGGGTACAACACAGCGCGGGTCGGTCTGGTTGCGGTTCGGAGGGCTGCGATGCTGGGCTTTAGTCCATGGGAGGCATTTCTTGGTTGGCTGGGGGGGACTAGTTTTGTGTCCCTGGTTTGCCTCGTTGGCCTCAGATCCGTGCTCCCCTGTTTCTCTGTCGGCCGGTTGTCAGACTCCTATGGAGATTGAGGTATAAAGTTAGTTTTCCGGATGTACAGGGTGTGTGCGGGGCGGAGTTGTGCTCCAGGTTTGTTCTGGGCGTGTGCCTGGTTTTCTCGGGCCTTGACGGGTGGGTGGGTTGGCGGTGACATGCTGGGCTACTTGATTTTGCATGGCGGCCGGAGGGCGTGCTGTGCATGGGGGATGTTGGGCTGGCGCTGGTGGCCTCCGCTTTTCCGGCAGTTGGCGGGGCAGCGGACTTGCTGCTGGTATTTTTCTCTGCTGGCTTTCGTTGTTGTGTTCTGCCACTTGCTTTCTCTCATTTGCGCGGGCTCGCTCGCGGGATATGCGGGGGGCTGCTGGGTGTTGGGTGTCACTGTGCTTGTGCGGGTTGGGGTCGTCACTTGCGCGCTAATGTTGATGATTGCGTGGCATTTTGGCGATTTGGTTGCCCGTTCCGCGGTGGTCCGGGTGCCGCTCTTCTGCGGGTTCCGCCTTTTGCTTTCCGACGGCATTGCTTTGTCGATTGGCATTTGGATGGCCGGTGTCTTTGGCATTTGTTGGTCGGGGTTCGCGTCGCGATTCGTCTTGGAGTCGACTTCTCTCTTGCCCTTATTTGCTACTTGCCTGCCTGTCGCTGGAGTCGGTGCGGTGCGGTTGTGGCATCCCACTCTCACTATGAACTACATTCTGTAACAGGCTTATGCACACAAACATATACACATACAGACACACTCACCCACATGCACTCAGACACATACAGTCTCACATAAAGACACACACACAAACAAAGGTTCTCCCTGGTAGAATTATTCTTGATGTTTTTCATTCAGTTACTTATTAAATTTTAATTATAAAATTAATTTCAGCTGTCACGGCAGTGCTGTGCTGTTTATTTATGTTGCCTGATTTTTTTCTCGTTTTCATTTCTCTCTCAATTGTCTTCCTATGTCAGCTGTTTATTGCTGCCGTTGTTTGTTTGTTTGTTTGTTTGTGGTTTGTTTTTCTCTGCCTCAAGCCCCCCTCCCCGTTGTCTTGCAGGTTTTGTTGCTTTCTGCAACTGGTGTTTCCTTCTGCTATTTCCTATTGTCCCCACCCCCCATCCCCGTTCTCTTGCAGGTGTTGCCCTCTGTGCTGTCTGTTTATGTGGTGTAAATAAATTTGTTGGGTGTTTCCCAAGACATACAAGCCAGGAAAATCCCAGCTTTGCCTGCCTCAGTTTTGACCATTAAAATTTTCTTGAGTCTCTTGTGATTACCCCAACTTTATGGAAGTACAATACTAAATTGCCAGAGTATTGTTTTAAGAGAAACAGGGATCTTTGGGGTAAAGGTGGTCTGATGCTTGACATGATGCTTGTCACTATGCAGGACTGCAGTTTTCAGTCCTATCCTGCTGCAGTCTTGGCTATTGGAAAGGAGGTGCGCATATTTGTTATAATGCAGTGAGAAAGTAGATGCCTGTGACGGATGTTTGTTTCCTAGTGCATACAGTTCCTCCCTTCCTTCCTCTAACTGTTGCCATAGGCCTTACCCTCAGTGAAAACTTTCATGGTTGGTGACCCCCCCCCCAGTCTGCTCAGCTGTGCTGGGACACAAACCCCATTTCCCCTGGAGAGAAATAATGCTAACATTATATTCTCTACAGAGTGGTGCCAGCCGAGGGGCCTGGCATGCAATCGTCCACTGCTGAAAACAGAAGCACGCATACACTGAATCCATTCCCAGCACTGCAGTACCAGATGGATGGCAAACAGGGATGCTCCCAGGTCCAAATCACCTCCTGCAGCTGGGTGATAGAGTCCCACAGCAGTAAAAAGGGGCAGGCAGGGATTGAGACCTTTTGCATCTGCATTTGCTGTTTTGTTGTAGCACACCCATTATATGAGTGTGGCGCCGATTCAAAATTTAGACTGCTTAAAGATCTACACTGCAGCTGTTTGTCTCAGAGTGTGCCGAATTGCTTTGTTTTGTTTTTTGTTTTTATTTTATGTGTGTTTTTCTATGAGGGTCTAGCTGCTTGTTATGCACCATCTGATAATGGGTAATGCATCAGTGGCTGCCTGCCTAATGATTTAGAGGTGCTCGTATTGGCAAGCAAGAGTAGTGTTGTCATGGGGAGGATGTGTGGGCCTCTCCTCCTCTTCTGGAGTGAATCAGTGGGCGGTGCTTGATTGCCCACAACCAAAAGGTGCAAAAAACGCTACCACACTCATGCTTGCATACAAAATACACATGTAGAAGTACCAACATTGCAGTACTAGCAGAGTGGATGAATCAGTGTGTTCTCTAGCATCTCAAAGAGGAGGAGGAGGTGGAGAAGGGGTTGTCTAGGTTGATCTAGTCACATAGCGCAAGCAACAATGAATCACAGTGTTACTTTGGTTTTAATCAAACACTTAGGCTTCAGAATGACTCACTCGGGTAAATGCATAACATTTGCATAACTGGTTGTTTGCTATTTTCATGCTGATGTGTTCGCCAGTGCCCACCAGCCTACTTGAATGCACTTGATTCTTCAGCCTGTCTTTTTATAGCATTCTTTCTCTATCTGTCCCTCTCTGTCAACTCCTCCACCCACCCTCCTATTCCTCCCCTGTCCCACGGCCCCCATTCCTGTCTGCTGCCACGCTGCCATGTCTCCCATTAGGAAAGGAAATGAGGCAAGCTACCGATGCAAATATCTTGGACCCCTTGCTGCTCCCTGACTCATCACCCAGAGACAGAAACAAGGATGGAGTGAGGAAGAGAGGAGGGAAGGGAGGGAGGGATAGGTGGAGGGGCACAGCGATTAGACAGAACCTACACAAAGTATACATTTGATTGGTATACAATGAAAAAACATGGAAATGTAGGTGCCGCTATATGAAGGCAGAGCTTATTATCATGCAAATGCTTTCTCCAGCAAAGTAGAAACACAAAGAGAGCATAAACCATTGAACACACTCCATTATTTCTCTCTCTTACCCTCTTCCTTCTTTTTTTGTGGTGTGGCTGTCCTGTCATTCAGCCTGCAGTGCTATTTCAGCAGTTCTGAGGGGCTATTCTGTTTCTCTGCCTCCTGCCTTCTCTATCTCTAGCTCACTTGATTGCTCGGCAATGCACGCTTTCCTGTTGCTGTGTGCTTTCATGGCCAGAGAGGGGCTGAAAAGAAATTAATTGAGATTATTGCTATTTTAAGGCTGCATACGTGTTTATCTGATTTTTTTGCAATCCAATTGGAGATCTACCCAGGGTGATGGGGAGAAAAAGGTGTCGTGGATTAGTCAAAATAGTTTGAAACATAAAAATGTATGTAATGTCACAATTGTCACACAATTGTGTGATTATCATAAGTTGCTAATGCTACAGCATTCTGACAATATGTGAAAATTTTAATGTTCTTCTCTGGCACGTTACTGTCCACACATACCCCTTATCGGCCCTGCCACTAGTGTGACTAAAAATAAGATTGAGGTTGTAAAGAAAACTGGAATCTTCCTTCGTTTTGTTGTTTTGTCAATAAAAAGAAAACAATGCACCGCCGTGTGGAGACATTTATGCCAGCTGGTTGGCTGTCCCACAAAGCTTGACCATGCCTCCAGCATGACAGTTTTGCTCTAATGGCATGGGGTGTCCAATGATTTGAAGAGAGCACAGTGGAATCCTAATGAATGTAATGATTATCTCTGTGGCCAGCTAAGCCATTTGCGCGGCTGGACTCTGGCTTTTCTGGATCTCCTGCACCATTTGTGCTGTTTGACAAGCTATATATGAACAGAGAGGGGAACATTTTTCTTTGTCCTTAAAGGGAAAATATGTATCATCCAGACAAGAGCTGAAGCATCTTTTCACTGCAGTGCCTCCTGGGAGCCCAACCTGTGTGTGTGTGTGTGTGTGTGTGTGTGCGTGTGTGTTTCTGTCTGTATACATTTGTGTGGATTCTTATGCTGTGTACACTGCAATACACTTTATCTCAAGTGTCAACTCCAGCCATGTTGCTGCCTAGTCATACATTTCCTGTGAAATCTCTGTCTAGGTCTCTCTCTCTGTTTAGCACTTCTAATATTAGTCAGGTCTAATTGCTTTGTTGAGTGCTAACTAAAAAGCTAATTAGGCCAGTGATTTTTGGTTAAAGAGGAGGAGGGAAGTAAACAAAGAGTTTCTATTACAGTAACAGGGTCTCCACTCTCTGTACTCCTACCCTAATCCCTGACAGTGCTGTCTTTGACCCTTGTATTTATTCATACTACCATAATATCTGAGGACATAACACTCTGTTGGATTAGTTGTTTGATCTGTTTTTGTGAATGCACATAGAAATGTTAAGTAAGAAAGTGCCAGATTGTGTCCACTAAAATTACACTTCAGTGGACAATTCACTTCAATTTAGTCATAATTTACAAAAGAAATGGTTGTTGGCTTCAGCGAGATGTGAAAGATTATGTTCCACCACAATATAATAAATGCAGTCAAATTTAAACTTCTCTCTGAAATATGTGGATTTTTTTTTACTATTGAGTGATCCCTGAGGTGCATGAGGACTTGGTGTCACTGCCAACATGTACATGTATAATATGTATAGTATATGTGCATCTATAAGATGATATGTGAAATTTAATTTCACTCAAAGCCTCACAGTGAAAATGAAAATGCAATACAGGATTTTCACGCCAATTTACAGATTTTTGTGAAGGACTTCTCATTGGTGATCGTTGCTGCCTCTGCCTTTTTTGAGTACAGGCAGCGTGAACAAATTAAGACCTAGCTTATGAGCCATTAAATTACAACAGACTGGCCTTGCATGCATGGGTGACTGTCAGAGCCCTCTCCCCTCCACCTCCAGCAAAAAAACAAACACAACAGGGAGGGGCTGTGCTTGACTGTCCCTTATGTTATGTCCTTTCTCGGCGAGTGACCTGACCTAACACCAATGTGTTTTAGGGTGCTGTAAGGGTGATTTAACATGATGCTGATGCACTGAGCAGTGTGGCTGTTTGTATTTGCCTGTATTTTTGTCTGTTTATATAGCATGTTTCATTAGGTGGAGGGTAATTAAGGTTGATGCTGTTTCAAAAGCCTTCCTTCACACAGGGGAAAGTCATTCTTGTTTGGCTTGTTTGGGTTTGAATCCTGACAACTTTAAAAGCCTTTTTCTGTCTTTCCTAAGTTGCTGATTGCTGTTGATGTTCTACACTTATTTTGTTGTGATCTCTGTGCGTGGAAAGAAGATTGTGTTGCCTGAAATATTTATCTTGAGCAGCAGGCTCAGAGTATGTAGCTGAAGCTGCAGAGTTTTGTTTGTTTTGAGTGGTGGTTTAATGTTTAATTGTTAGTGCTATGTTAGAGTCTATATTTTGTCTCATGGAGCCTTCATATATTTTTTTCCTTCCTGTCATGTGAATACTTAAAACTTTCCCACTGTTTGTGTGTATGTGTATGAGAGTGTGAATGTGGTAATGCACACTGTTAAAGCACAGTGGATCTCATCACTTTGATTATATTTTGTCAATAAAATCAATCAATAAAAGCAGTTCCGTGAAAGATTAAGTTATAAGAAGAAAACAATTTTTATCTACAACAAAAAGTAATTTGGATCATGAGTTGATGTTTATCACAGAATAATGACTGTTAAATATCGTGTTGTTAGCTGAGACTAACTTTGAACAATCAGGCTTTGAGTGTAAGAACCCAAGATGCAATATTGACTCAAATGTGTATCTTCCTTTACTACTGGCTTGAAGTATTTTCAATTTCCATATTTTGGGGAATGTAAACCCTTAGCATTATGTAAAACTACAGTACATTTGCTTTAAACCCTCCAGAATTTGCCAGAATATATTATGGAGAAACAAATGGCACCCCCACATTATGTACATATAAGTATTAAAACATGAAAATAACTAAACCCACAACAGCTTTTGACATCATGTCTCTCAGTGAGTGAAATAAATATATACCCATGTGAACCCATTTACCACACAATTTCCCCTCATAATATCACTTCAACTCTAGGTTTTACAGTTTTAACATTAACAGGTGAGTATGACCTCTGTGTAGAAAATCTACTTTCACCTAGCATCTCAGAAGCATCTGTTATAAAAGTGAGAGTTAAATTCCTAGCTGCATCACGACTTCTCTCCATCTTTAAATTGTTGTAGATTAGTCCTTCCAACAGAATAGTGCGCAGGACCTCGAATGCACCAAAAAGGTCTCTGGTTTAATCAGTCTGGATATCTCAAAATTGCAGTATTTATGGTGAGTAGTAAGGCTTTTACAAAACTCACCTGGGAAAATGTTCAAGATTTATGAAAATGTTCTGACTCCCTTGGGGTGGGTAATAACTTTGGATACTGTAGGTGGGTTTTGAAGCACTTTCTTTTGTCAGTTGAGTGTGGGTTGATTCGGTGGAGTGTTTGTCTAATTTGAAAAGGAGTGGGGGGCTCAGGAGGAGAATTAGTGTGGGAGGATTAGAACAAGCTCTCAGGTCTGCCCTGAGCGCCCTCAGGGGTTGAGACCAGCAGTGTGAGTATGTGTGGGCATTTTTCAACTCTAACAATGTAAGTTCTGCCCTCCACAAAAAGTCAAGGCACCTTCTATCGACAAATAAAATTAAGTTAATTTATGCAAATTAGTGCAAATTATGCACTATAGTAAATAACAGTAGTTCCTATTTAACAGGGCCTGGAATCTTCCATGCATAAACAGCAAACAAAAACTTGTCATTTCATCCATAAAATTTGACATGGTGGTTAAAATTGTGCTAGATGTGGTTGAAAAGTGAAAAGAAAAGATGTCTAGGTTACTTATAACTGTTGTTTCAACAGTATTTCAGTGTGTAGCAGTCATAGCTATATATTGAGACCATAGACTGTATATAAGAAGTGGACGTAGTCATCATGACGTCACCCGTTGGTTTGTGGACTGCCATTTTGAACCCTCGAGTTTGGCAGATAGGGCGCCGCCATGTTGAGTTTTTGCAACCAGGAAGTGCCCGGAAGTGAATACACGGCGGAGCCAATGGCCGTGTGTGGAGCTAGCTAGCTTGCTTAGCTAGGGGCAACTGTAACTCATGTTAACTGTCATTTTAACAGGGCTGATAACTTTGTTTAGCGAACAACAGTCTTAAAACTAAATGTACTCACCAGAGAAAGTGAACAGCTAATAATCCTAATAAGCTTTTTCAGTGGTACTGGTTAAATTTACACAGTGCCGTGGGTACGAGTCGGCTCTAGCCTGATTGACAGGTCGCCATGGTAACGACTTGTCAATCATAGATAATCCCGCCCTGAAACATACTCTGCTTGTTGTCTATTTAAAATAAATGGGACCATAATTGAACATCATTTTGTATTGAAGAAGACTTGAAACTAGCGACTGAGACCATGAACTCATCAGTAAAGTGTTTACTGATGATGTATAATGATGATGTATAATGATGTAATTATTCAGCTGAGAAGTAGGGTCATTTTCTCATTATTTCTAATGGAGCAGGACTTCTTTTTGCAACCAGAAGAGTCGCCCCCTGCTTGATTTTCAATAGAATGCAGGTTTCAGGGACTTCCGCATCGGTTTCATATTGTAGACCGGAAGCTTCCCGCTTGATTGAGACACTGTCATTGAAATCACGTAGCCTGAATGTCCAAAAAATGTTTTAACCAACACACAAATGACCAAATCCATGCCTACTGGGAATGTATTTTCTGGATGTAACAACCCCTAATGTATATAAAATAATATTCTTTTAACACACTACTGCCATACTGTCCCAAACCCCTGCCTCCTTCTTTTTTATCGTTCATCTATAGCTTTGTAACCTTGTGACCCTTCACCCTTCAGCAGTCAGGAAATTACACTGACTCACCGCCGCACTCCATGTCTTTTCTCTGTTCCCTCTCTGCCTCTTCTGCCAATCTTCAGTCACATTAGCTCTTTAGCCTGTGGTGTATGTGACGCAGCGAGCTGCTCTCATCACTGTTAAGGAAGAGAAATATAATGTGAGAGAGCACTGAACGTGCCAGCAAACTGTCCAAAATACGGTTGTGTGTCGGACATGTGTATGACTCATATTTTATCAGTGACAGAGACCTTGCCAGACTACGTTTAGAAATGCTTCTTTTGATTTTAGTCAGGCTGTATATTTAAATGCTTCAGTCTATATTCTGTGTGTATATACAGGGAATTTAATGTTTTGTGACTTCTGAAACATTTAGTATTGTCAGTTAGTTTGTTCACTGTTGATATGACACTGGTTTCTGGCTGTTAACAAATAGTATGTTTAACATGTAATTAAATCTTCAACATCCGCAAATGTATTTGTCGTATTATGTTGTTGAATAAGTTCCTCATTTAAGAATTAAAGTGATAGTCCTTGAGATTTGAGTCCTACTTGATTGAGCAACACCCTGTGTTTCACCATGATGCTTTAATTTTGAAGGAGCAGCAGAGACCAGTTTGCAGTAGCAGTAACTTAATACAACTAGGTGTTCAGTATATGTACGGACAAATCAAATGTCAGAGCAGCTACTGTTCACAGTACATTCATTTCTTATTAAAGGCCTGTTGAAAGCCACAGAAACAATCATAGTCTGTTAACAGTGTTGTTAATAATAGACTGCTAGCAATTAACCTTATGTACAGTGCTTGAATAGGCTAACGTACTGAAATGAATGTGATCGCTTGGACTAGCGTCAGACTCAACGTACTACAGAACGGGAGACAGTCATCAGCGCTGAATGTTGCCGGCTGTATGAATAGTGATGCATTCGCTTGTTGATTTGTATGAATTAAATTGTTCAAATTGGCAAAGTGATTGGTTATTTTCACTTCTAAATACAATTTTGATTCAGCTGTAGGAACAGATATAGTCATCAATGTATTAAATAATGCAAATTCATTGAATGATAATTGTTGAAAATGCCAGCCATGAATAGCATCAAAAACAGGGTTTGATTTCATGGACTTTGGATAAAAACACACAGTGGATTAACCTTTTAATTGAAGTAAAAGTAACAAGTGACAAGTATTCCCTATGTCACACATGTATGTCTACACCCCATCCTTCAGATTCATTTATGTCTAAATGGTAATGTCTATTGTGCTTGTCATGTTGTTTCAGCTAGTGCTTCTCCAGATTGCCTGCCATAATACAACTAATTGCCTTTTGACCTTTTTCATTGTTGTCATCTCCCATTATGTGAAAGGACCATTAGCTGAGTGGGGTTATGCAGCCCCAGCCGAAGCCCTAAGCCTCCATACTGAAGATGAGAAGTAAACAGAACCCAAAGAGACTTATTGGAGTAGGCTCTGCCTGGGAAGCTGCGACCAATTTCCCAGAAAGTCTTTCCCATCTTGTATGAAAGATAATCATTGACTCGAGTATGTGTGTGTGGAGGGAGAGAGGGAGTGAGAGAGTTCATATAATAACCAGCAAAACAGCTTCCTAAAATACAGTCAGGCTCATCCAGGAGTCTGACGTTGTATTTCGACTTCTGATACTGCCACAGTCTCAGACTGTAACAACTATAAAATGATTAGAGTGACATACTCTTTATTTCATCCCGTGTGTGTGTGTGTGTCTGTGTGTGTGTGTGAGAGTGTAAACTAATATCAGAATAATCTACCACAAAATGCTTAGCTGCAGGGATGTGGTTTGACAGTGTGGAGGAGTAGTTGAGACACAGCTGTTGTTGGGATGTAGGTGGGACAGAGGGTGTCTTAAATAAGGCTCTGTATTTTATTATATATATTTATTACATTTTTTAAGTGTATGTATGTGTATTTAGTCTGCTGGTTTGTCAAATGCCATATATATGAAGACATTATGGACCCCAGGAACACTTATGGGAATCCCAATAAACAATTCAAATATTCCATAAAATTAAAAAATTATACTCTCAGGGATAAGATGCAGTTCTTTTTCAGATGTTGCTTGGACATAAGTAAACATTTACTGTTGCAGCCAAAATGATAAAAGCTAATCCACTTTGATTTACAGCTGTGTGTGTGTCACTGTTTGTTTCTGATCAGCATCCCACTGCACTGATGGCCCAGCTAGTACAGCTGGTGCCCTCCCCATTGACTGGCATGTAAATCAGGTGGGATTAGGCATCAAGTGAGTACAAATGTGATGGAAAATGGCTTGAATCACATGCTAAGTCCCCACTGGCCTGTAATCCACCGGCCTTAACTTGGAAGAGTCATCCACTAGGTAAAGTGTGTGTGTTTTCATCCACGTGCAAGCATGTGCGTTAGTGCGAACCCCGCACTCTGCACACATGAACCAAATCCCAATTGCTTACACTCCTTTGCAAACACATCCATTGTCATAAAAGTTGTTGCCCTCTGAGTTACTTTATCTGCTTATTAATAATAATTAACTAATTAATGTGTGGAGGGATGGAGGGAGTGAGAATAAGAAGGCAAAGATAGAGACAGGGATGGTCTGGCTGGCTCGAGGCACCCCCCTTGCTGTTTTTTGAGCAACATCTAATCAACGTGTTTGTCCCCTCAGAGCCACAGACGGCCTGGTTGGTTGAAGATAGTCTTGCCAGCAAAGCAATAGATCAGTATCTCAAGGACAGTTTACCCCCACACCCATCACACATTAAACAGAGCACTGGCTTTGGGACAGTTGTTTTTATCCTTTTCCTGTCAATCAGTTCTCATACTACCCCTGAACCCTATCAAACACAGACTGGTTTAAAAATCCTTCTGACCCTTCCCACCCCCTTGTTGCTTATTGCCTCTCTGCCAGGTGGTCGAGGTTACATTATCATCATGATTAACAGATGGTAAATAATCTGCACAGAGAGGACTGAAATCCCTTCAGCGGATGGGGGAAAGGTGAAGTGTTTTAGATGCAGCCCAGTTCGAGAATTGGTTTTGTGCCTGGAAGATGTAAGTAAGGAAAGTGCATCAGTAGTGCTGTTTCCTACCTGAAGTGTTACAGAGGTTCCTAGCTGTCCAAATTGACAGCAGCAGAAATCATACAGTGTCAGTAGTGGCATTAGGGGACCCAAAACAATTATAAAATGTTAATAGTACAGCTATCAACTATGAAGCGTACTTTGACAGAAATAAAAGGTGGGAGTGGGTCAAGAATTTTGTGTAAGCAGTTTCGTTTTCTGCTGAAGAAATAGGCCCCTGGACCCTGATTCTGTATAAAGATTGTGCCTTTGAAGTTTTAAGTAACATTTTGTGATCCTGTTAGCCCCACAAACCAACTTCCATTTTCCTTCAACTTCACAAAATCAGAGGCATCTGGGCTTGTGACAAAAACATGTTTTTGTAATTTGGGTGAACTGATCCTATAATAAGAATTTGTGAAGCTATATACATATGAAGCAGGAAATTGCTGGAAAAGTGAAGGTGTGCACAGTTGACTTTCCTTGAATAAACAAAGGTCTGTAAGATTTATTTTCACAAGCCCTGATACTGATCTCACTGCAGTTTCCAGAATGTGTGTGTATATTGGTCCGTGTGTGTGTGTGTGTGTGTGTATGTGTGTGTGTGCTGTTTTGCCCTAGAGATGCATCAAGGCAGATATGAGCACAAAGAGACCTCAACACAAACACACATGCATACATACACAGATGCCTCATGAATTCATAGTAGGGTCATTTGAAATGAGTGTTGTCCATGCGACAAGCAGAGTGACTGTCCTCTGTGGAGGAGAGAGGTAATTCTCTTTCACACATCATTAGCCCCTCTCATCTGTGTGTGTGTGTGAGAGCAGCATCTGCTACACCCAATCGGAGCTGCTCATCAGTCCTGGACCACTCCAACTCCACATCACTGTACGATTGCATCTCATTTCTATCTCATCTCTGTGTCGGGACCAGCCCTCATTTCTTCATTTTTCTCTCCCTCTTTGTCGTTTTTTCTTCCTCCATGTCTCCTATTCTCTCGTCACCTCTTTCTCTCAGTGATGGAAAGACACAATCTGAGTCACTCTTGTTTTTACCTCAAAGTCCATTTGGTATTGGAAAAGTGATTTAATTTCTCTCCTCTCATTCAGCAACCTCTGCGGCTGCTCTCATTTGTAGTGTAAAATAGGCTGTAATGGCCACACACTGCTGTTCTCCTACCTGGAATAATAACTGAATGAATTCATGAGTAATGGGGTTGATAATGGTGTAATCAGCTGAAGAATTATTGTGTGAACGCAGTGTGTGCATCATAACCTTTTCCTGCCCTCTATCTGTGATCTATGTAATTCTATTGGTTACTACTGGTGAATGTGAATACTACGAAGGCTGTGAGACAGCTCAGGCACACATATCTAGTCAGAAGCAGAGTATTTAGTCACATTTTGACAGAATAATTTGTGTTTGGAACATCATGAGCACATGGATTGGAAGATGAGTGGATTATACTGCAGGGGTGGTTTAAGAAGTTCCTAGGGGTGTATTTTCTTCCATTGTATCGTAAAACTAAGCTGCCTCAGCTACCATATTTGCAGAGAATCTGATATCAAATTCACACACAATGATTACGAAAAGACCAACAAAATAAACCACGCAAGCAGCCTGTTATCACAACACAAACACAAACAACTGCAATTCTACACGCATTATTGTCAGAAGATGAGGTCCACAAATTCAAAATTTGGAATGACATGATGCTAGATTTTATCTTGATTTTATGTGTTTCTTATATTATTCATTTGCATTACTAAAATGCAAATGTTTATTTATCAGTTAGTTTCAATCTTGTTGCTTCCAGGGTTTGCTCAGGTTTCTTTAGTGGGAACTAAAGGCCAGTTTATACTTTTACACCGTAGCCACGGCATTGTGCATCTTCGTCGCTTTGCAATTACACTGCCAGAACGCTAGTTGGCAGTTGGGTTTCTTGTTTCTTGTGTGGACTTCTTCTGGCCAGTTCGGTTAACTTCCGGTTTAGCCCCCTGCTAACTTGAACGGGGGTAAAATGATAATCGCAGGCTAGACTTTCTAAATGTTATTGGACAAAATAGGTCAAATTCTGTTTGTGAAATGAGTCATTTTGCAGGAGTTGTGACACTCAAATTTTTTCACCATTTAAAAATTTATCCACCATTTTACAGCCACTGGTTTGGCTACTAGTAAAATTGGCTTCAATGCACAGAGCACTTCCTGGGGACTTGGAGGAAATGTGATACTACCAAGCCGACCAATCACAGTTCTTGCGGTCTGTATCTCCGCAACGCGTAGTTACATTTTTGGGGAGGTGCGCGTCAAGCTATGGCGTAGGCTACGTTGTATGGTACATGGCTACGGCGTAGGGTACGCGGCTACTGGTAGGCTACTGTGTACCTGTGGCGTAAATTTGACGCAGAAGTATAACTTGGCCTTAAGACTCTCCCTTATGTCACTTTAGGTTCATGCTGTATGTAGTGACCAGGTAGACACCAAACATTAACTCTCCATATTCTTTCTCCTTCCTCTTCCTGCTACTGTAGCAGTCGTGCTTTTCCTACTCTCCCCTCTTATCTTGGCTTGCTCCTATTTTCTGTCTACTTTGGTCGTGTGGAAACTTTTCTCTTTTGACCACCTGCCTGCTGTTCTCCTGAAACCATCAAAATGGAATTAATCAACTGGTCACTCAGCGCTATTGACGAGAATTTCACCCAGAGACGTGCTTCACCGGGTGAGCCGAACTGTCCCAGTGGAACATTCGCTGCAGGCTACGCTCGCGTCTCGTGGGAGACCTGGCCGGTTTGCTTGGATGTTTTATCTGTGGAGGACATTGAAGATTTATGGATAATTGGAATTTTGTTAGTGGGCTTCCTGATTATTGGGCTTGGAATTTTCCTAATGTATCGTAAAATTAGTAAGACAGCCGCCAGCAAATTTACCCAAAAGCTGTCTGGGGAACTTAAAGAGTGCTTAAATGGGGTGAACGAAAAGCTGAAGGTTTTACATCAAAGGGCTGATCAGAACGGTGAACTGTTTTGTAACATCTCAGACCGGTCTGTGGAAGCGCAGAGGAGGATTGACACCATCGGGGCAATGAAATTAGAAGAAATGTTGAAATCACTACATGAACTGGATGCACGTATGACGCTGAGGATGAGAGCGATTGAAGGACACTGATCCGGATAAATGTTACCGAATCAACCTAAATTGGATTAAAAATTATTGTCTTAGTGCCCCTTCCCTCCCCCTCCCCTCCTCCACCCGAGCGGGAAAACGACTTGCAGCTGGCCTTCCTATCTTCTCCTGCGCACTGGTTTATCTCTCCTCAAGGACAAGGCCAATGAACTGAACTTTTTTTAACAACATAGCCAGTCTGAAGACTCATACTTCACAAACAGACTTATCTTACTCACACCATAAACCCCCCCCCCGAACTGACTGCCTCGAAACTGCCATCTTTGTTTCTCTTCCTCTCATGTCACCTCAGAAATCCCACCATGTGACCGCATTTAATGTGTGTTGCCTTGTGTATTATTATGTATTGTATGTTGTTATGTCATGTATACTATGTTGCTGTCTGCATTAATTCTTTTCTGGAAAGCGAATGGCGGCGCTGAATATAGCTGCGGCCCAGAGGCTTGCTCCAATAGAAACAAATTTCACTGTGTACTTGTGCATGTCTGTCTATCTATCTATCTATCTATCTATCTATCTATCTATCTATCTATCTATCTATCTATCTATCTATCTATCTATCTATCTATCTATCTATCTATCTATCTATCTATCTATCTATCTATCTATCTATCTATCTATCTATCTATCTATCTATCTATCTATCTATCTATCTATCTATCTATCTATCTATCTATCTATCTATCTATCTATCTATCTATCTATCTATCTATCTATCTATCTATCTATCTATCTATCTATCTATCTATCTACATATTAGTAAAATCGTTCCATATATATGGAAACCCCCAAAGGTTCACGGTAAAAATATGTTTTTAGGACTATTTGTGCGCTCCTTGCGCATCAGTATACTAGATCAGCTCATTGAACGCAAAACATATTGCGATGGAACGCAAAACACATTGCAAGGGAACGCAAAAGTAGTCCTCAAAAATATTCTCGCTCTGACTCTTTGGGGGCCTCGTATATATGGGTTGGCGGAGTGAACTAGTATTTAGAATTATAATTATAGAATTATAATATCATAAAAAATGTATCATTCAATATCTTCAGAGTTTCTTCAGGACCCTTTATTCTCATCAACATGGAAAGTATCTGAAAAATCATACTGTACAAGCATACATACATACAATTCCCAACCTTTTCCTATGCACTGTTTACAAAGTTTACATTGACATTACAGACCTTTGAGGGAATGCTGGAGCCCCCAAAATGGAGTAAGCTGCCATCTAGCTTCTTAGCTGTGTAACACCTTCCATTTTTTAAAATCCTCCTCACTTGGAGGCTAAACTGCACCACAAAAGAGACATGGTTTACAGACAGAGTTAAATAATGTTCGATACTGGAAACAAAATTAATAAAATAAACAGCCAAGTACAGAGAAAGGAAGAAGCTTATGTTGCTATTAAGACTGACTGACTAGTGTAGCATGTCCTAGCTGGCTAGCCTGTTAGCAGTTAGCGTATCAACTACAATAGTCACCAACTAGCTGTGTAAGTGGTCACTACATCACCAAATTTCTAGAATAAAATGTTTCACAGAGATATACTGATTAATTTTTCTATTAGCTTTTTCTAAGCTTGTAGCAATGGAGACAAGTGGAGAGGTTGTTGGATCCCTTTTAATTTGGACCAGCAGGTATGTGGAGAATGCTGTCATACTCCTGCTGAATTTCCTATATAAACATCTGGAGGGCAAAAAAAGGCTCCTGCCAGACTTAATTTTGTTGACCTTTCAAAACTAACTGCCCACACATGCTGGCTGATAAGATGCTGTCGTATTTCTCTTGAGACAGTAATCTTGGGGAATATAGACTTTTTCAATCCTCGCTCTCTTCCTCTTTACAGCTATAGCACACCAATGGTTGATATTAAATTAAAGAAAAAGCAGTATCAGTCTAACACTAGCTGATAATCCATCCATGCCAGGTGGCCTAGGGTGTTTAAGATCCAGGGTTTGCTGTTGTCCCAAGATTGAGCTATGTGGCAGCGATGCTTGGCTGAAGCCCACCTGCCTCACTCTCTTATCTCTGTGTTTGCCAGTATGTTTCTTTACTGTCTGTTTCTCTGTGTTACCATTGGGGCATCAAGCTTGTGCAGTCGGAATTAGATCAAAGAATTAAATTTCTTTTCGAGCAAAACCCAAAAATTTATCAAAACAAACTGAACAGCAGGAGTGACTGTCTCCCAGTACGAGACCAGAAGTTAATCAGAGTTTAGCTGGTGGCTGCTGTTGCACTTGCGCTCGTTGGTGATCCAAGCAACAGCACTCAGCCAAGGCCAACTTTGAGAGAGGCTGTATAGCCATATATCACACAGCAACTAAGTATAGTGCTGCTGTGACACCCAGTGACATTCTCACTTGTCACCACTGTATCCACTGATCCATCACACTATTCTAAGAGCGCATCCTGTATAATAGCCAGCCTGGAACAACAACAGCATCATTGAGTGTGTTATGATGATTTACATAAAATCTGGGGGAAATTCGGTTCCCATCCCCCTCCCAAACAAAACCCAACTCCCTGTTCCTTACCATTCCCGGAAGCCTTTTCCCGATAAGAAAAGCAGAAAGTAGCATTTATTCATATTAGAGCTGCAGATTTCTATATAAAAACGGACCTATGATTCCTGTCCTGCCCGATCCCGTTGACTTTTTCTTTTTATTGTCCCATTCCAGTCCTGTGATAAATAGTGAAATTGACTCCCATCCTGCGGGAATCCCACAGGATTCTAGAAAAATGTCAGCCTCTAATCAGAATACCTTTTTAAGGTAATTTAATTTAATACGATTTCATACTTTTAATATACAAGTGTTTTAACCATTAGCCACCTCCAAGGGCTTATTATCTACATTTCATGTACAGGAGGTCCTGCATATTTGTGCCCTGACTGCAAACTTGCTCTTCAACACCTCCTGGGCTTTTGTCAGCTACTGGAAGTTGATCCACTGCTTCTAAATAGCTGTTAGTATGTTTATTCCTCTGCAGTGGTTTATTGTGTGATCGACGAGCACCAGTTGGCTTTGTCACTAGCACTAAGACAGTGATGGAGAGGGCACTTGATCCTAGCTATCATCCCAAAATATATTAGGAAACAGATACATAACCAAATGTGAATTGTCTGAACAGCCATAAAGAGCATGCAAATTCTGTTTACTGCCAAGTGCTGAATAATTGATATGGTGATAAAACTATTTTCCTACTGGAGTCATTTCAGCAGTTATGGCTGTTGTGGAGGCAACAGCAGAGCATTTTGTTATTAATAGCCCAGTAATTGTGAGTGGCAACCTGATTGATTCACTTAACTTTCCTGTGAGAGCAGTTGACGACGCACAGACATCATTCATGCAAATGTGTGCTTTCTCACACACACTAATTTCATGCTCACACACCTTCCCAGTGTTAAAAGTGTCTGCTACATAATTAGCCTAGTTTAACAGGTTTAATGGGTTCTTTTTTTCATGCTGATAGAAAAAGGGGGAAGATGTACCAGCGTTTGCCAAGAGGGAGAAGGATGTGTGTATGGGCTGTTACTGTATCATTATCATTACATCATTTCTTTACACACACACACACACACACACACACACACACACACACACACACACACACACACACACACACACACACACACACACACGCTGCAAAGTTTTTCCTCATGAGCCTACTCTGACCCCAGTCTAAACAGGTCCTTTGACCTTTTCACATCAGACAGGAAATTGGCAACACATTCAAAGGCTCAAACAGGCCCCAATGAGGTTAGTTTGTGCTGTGCCAAGTGAAGGGTAAGACGTGATGTTTAGCTGTTCAGAGACAAATCTGGTCACAGTGCAAGGAGGAATGTTAAGGGGCAACTTAATTGGCCCACAAAGTTCAAAGGTCAGGCTAGTTTGTCTTTTAACGACGACATGACAGTGTTTTTTTTTTTGTAGACGCCACCAGAGGGACTTGAACGGAGTGTGTGTATTAAGTGTGCGTGTGTGTTAGCAGAGAAGTCTGTATGTGTTACCGTAATTGCACTTTATCAATCACGGCACAACCGCAGTGTTTCCCAGACTAGCCAACTTTCTCTATGCTAAAAGATTCTGTGAGACCCAGATACAACACAGAAGTTCCTGAAAGCTGATTTATGACTGTGAATATGTTAAAGTGTCTATTAATTAGTCTGTTTTGCTATAGCTGCTTTTCAGCTCTGACAGCTTTTATGGCCTTTTTTGGAAAGCATCCAAACACAGAATGAGTCTGCAGTCTTTCTGAGTGTCAGAGCGTTAACAAAGCAGACACACTTCCTCATCAAAGACTTGGTACTCAGATTACAGGAGCATGCCCGTTCACCCTCCACCCTCTCTCCCACTGCTCTTCATCTCTGCCTTTACTTTCGCAGTCTCTGCAGGGGCAGCGAAGTGCAGCCGCTCTCTGATTGCTCTGACTTTGCCGATCACAGCAAGGATGCAGCATTAGGAGCACAGGCTCAACCACTTGCTCTGAAACTGCCATACATATGCAGCAGATACACGGGGTAGCAAATGCAGATTCTAACATGTATGAAGTCTACTCCTGATGGCACAGAAAGTAAACAAATTTTTTTTTTGCAAATACTTGCATAAAAAGCTAATACTTAATGGGTCTGCTGTGTTGAGCAATGACTGTGTTGTTCTCTAAAATGGAAATCAAAAATCTAAATGAAGTCTGAAGGTGAAGGTGACTCTGAACATTTATTTGCTAATGCTAATTCTTTGCTAAGAACGGGTGGTTTAAATCTACAAAGCTTCCTCCAGGTCGTACAGATTTGTACTTGAAATCTAATGAATTCCCTTGCTGAGGACTTGTTGACAGAAAGATCTGGATTAGGTCAACCTAGATTAGATTAAATCAGATTATAGGATTAGATGAAATCAGAGATGCAGACATGGTAAAGCCTCATGATCAAAGGGCTGTAAAGATGAACATTATTGTGGGCGAGAACAGCTGCGACTGAGGGACGGCAGGGATGCAAATTATGGTCTGAGGGGCCATTTGTGTGTCTTTGTGGTAGGAGAGATGCATGGTAATATACAGTATGCGATGGGAGCTCTATGGCGGTGGCCAGTGTTAATGTGCTATAGGTTCAACTGAAATGAACTCAGCAGGGACTATATGCATCACTACCTTTTATTCACCAAGTCAGTCTTTTAACAGCATTGTTCTCCTTTCTCCTGGTGTTCTCTCTCCTGTTAACACTGCAAAAAGGCAATTTAAGAAATTCAAAATATCTTATTTTAACATGATTTGTTGTTACATGGTTAAAAGCCTTTTCAAACACTGTTTGCGTTACATTATTAAACTCATTTCAAGGCAAAAGTATGCCAAACAGTAATCTAGCATTCTTTTCTTTCAGACACAGTCTTTTGTTTAAAAAACAACATCTAAGTAAGATTAAATATAATATTATTGTTATATTTATGGAATCTAGTTGACCTGAAACCGTAAACCTTTTCAGGTTTACTGTTAAAAACATCCATGTCAGAAGGGAAAAACACAATTCCTCCATCTGCGTAGAAAGGTGTGTGATGAAGGGGGGAAGGGTAGTGTCTGTGTTATAACCTCCTTGTAAAGCTCCTCACCATCAGGTGTAAAGAAGCATAAATACACAATTGTGAACAAATAATCGTAGTTTTAATGTTGGTTTTGAATGATTTTTATCTTATTAAAGCTGAACTTATCTCTATTTTTGTTTTAACAGTGAATCAAATGACTATGTATCATGTGAAAGTGGCTTGTGTCTAGAAGAGATTTTTTTTTGCAGTGTACGTCCAACATATGTCAAGCCCACTCTCTTTACCATTCCCCTTATGCTACTTTCAGTCACTGTACTCATCTTCCCACCATCTATATATAACACCCGCCTTCTAATAATTTCTGTATCTTCTTTGTGTGTCCCTGTGAGTAGCATGGCAACATAAATAACGAGTACTCGAAGTTCTGGGCAGATAATCCTTCCTCTTGTCGGAGCTGGCACTGGTAGTGCGACAGGGACTGATGGATGCAGGGGCAGCTTATTGGCAAGGACAGCTTGCATGCCAGCATCAACACCATAGTTGATCCCTGGATAATACGGTTGAATACTCACTCTTAGATACCACAACACACACGCACACATAGATAGACATGTGCAGCTGAATCACACCCACATGCTGAAACAGCATTTCAGCAGCAGCAGTAGTGCTCTTTATTCCCCTTTATTGGGACAGTTCAGCCTTTGGTTTTTCCTCTGAGACCATTTCCTGCAGCGCTGATGCTTTGTGCTTTGTGCTGGTTTGTGCTTAAATGAATGTGCATATGTTTAGATTTATGAAGTGTGTCTCATTTGAATTCTCAGCTCCTCTATGTTAAGGTAGCCATTTTGCTTCATTTCCTGTAAAAATTCAACGTTAGATACCAGATACTTTGAGTTGAAGTTGTTTGGTATACCCCTCTCACTAAATTACATTTGTTTACAATGGAGCAGACAATATGTCAGTGTCTAGCCGCATGTAAGGTACACCGATTCAGCTCTCTGTGTCTAAAGAATTTCCTCCTACAGAACTAATGTCATTAAGGACAGGTAGGGATGAGGCTAATGCAATCAAATCCTTGCAGTAATTACAAGTCTCCACAGTCGGGGCCCCGATATGGCACACCAATGAAACGAAGCAGATCATTAGGAGTGCTTGGAAGAAAAAAAAATGACATCATCGAAGGCGCCTCCTGCCTTGAAGTGTCATCAGTTGGAGCCAGTGAGAGGAACAAGACATTGGCTGAATCTGAAAATTTAGTGGATTTTTCTTTTTTAATTGGGCGGGACATATGACGCAAACAGTGTCAGTGTAACTGTGCAACATCTTACTCCTTCATTCTGAAAGTGTGTTTACAGTGTGTTTGCAGCTTGTCAACCTGTAAGGAGGAGGAGGTGGGAGGAAGGTGGCAACTCTGTCTGTGTGCTGCTCTCTGACCTGTTATGGGAAAACAGGCTTTGATACATGATGTTTGTTTGTTTGTTTGTTATCTTTTTAACAGGGACAATGCACAATACATGTATTGTACCAGATACAAGTAAAAGCAAATCTGTAGTAAACAATCGTTTAGTTTAGTTGTGACATATAATGGGTGTGGTCACTAAGGGAAACATGAGTGATGTCATCATAATGAATGAGAAGTAAAACAAAACATAAAGGCAAAAATATGTTAAATTATCAAATAAAATTATATAATATAAAATATCAGTTAAAATATAACATAATTTTGTGATAATACTAATACAAGGTGATGCATGAGGTTGTTTGATAATAATTACATCAGTTTAAAGCTGACATTGTTTAATTAGCCCCCTGCTGTCACAACTCAAGTAGTGTGTGGTCACAACACCATGGATTCCTTGAGGTTATACATGATTTATAAGAAGCTGTATGAGGTAACGTCTGCTTTACACATCTTCTCTGTCCCTCTAGAGAAGCAAACCAGAAGCTGTTCCCTGCCACAGATGCCAGCTGATTCACTGTGGTGTACTTTATATTCACAGAGTTTGAATCATCTTCCCACTTAAAAACATATTAGTGGAATAACATGTTTACACGGAGGGAGGAGTGTGTGTGCGGGTGTGTTTTTCTTCGTGTGATGGTACTGAGTGTGGTGCATGCAGGAATGTGCAAGTAGAAAAGGAAGTTCCTTAAGTAGCCATTTTCAGCGCTCAATCTCACCAGTATCAAAAACAGCACTGCACCTGTGCCAAAATGTGGTAGAGCGGGTCGTCCGCTAATCAGAAGGTCAGTGGTTGGAACGCCGGCACCTCCGATCTGCAGGTCGAAGTGTCCTAAATTGTGTTAGTGTGTGTGAATGTTACATCCACTGACATCAGTGAATGAATGTGTGTGTTAATGGGTGAATGGGACGTAGTGTAAAGCGCTTTGGTCGGAGGACTAGAAAGGCACTATGTAAGTGCAGTCCATTTACCATTTAACTGTTCCGTCCTGAAGGCAGTTGGTTTCCTCCAGTCGCCATCAGTCATGCTATCCAATCTAGAGCTGCCTCTCTGTTGTCTGAAGAGTGCATGCAATACCTGTTTGTCACACAAGCTGTGTGGGACAATTACATGATTTTCTCACTGGAGTATGGGGCTTGTACGGGCTCAGCAGATTACTATCGGAGCGTATTAAACAATAATTGCATTGGTGTTTAGAGAAGGAGATGAGTTGATAGGCACGTCATTCTTACTCAGCCAATTTCATCATTTTTAAATATATGCAGGATTAGAGTCTTATCTAAAAGCAAAAATCCATCTACTCTCCCTGCAAAAATCCATGTCCAGTCAGCTCTGAATTAATCCCATTCCCCAGACATCTGACAAAGCACACAACACCATCTGTATCTTGAGACTGATACAGCTGGCTTTAAATTTCTAGTTGAAATGAAAGAAATACTAGTGTAAAGATTTTTTTCTGGGATGGTGGACTGAAATTTTCTGGCATCGTTTACTGTAAAAGTGTGTGAAGAGGAAGCCTGTGCTAGTCAGTACTGATAATTCTGAGTGATTCTCTGAGCCATGCATGTCTAAGCCAGCGGTGGCAAATGTCCTTGATGTTATTTCTGAATCTGTTCATCAGAATACCGCCCAACACCACCGGCATGGCTCTTAAACAGGCCAGCTTTTTGTGTAACAACTCGGCCAACAGATGCCTCCTGGGATAAAGATGACTACTCATCATTAATTGGATTCATTCCTGGCTGGGAACACATTCTTCAACAGGTCTGCCAAATACTGCTGTTACTTTGACCCTAACTCATAACTGCCATGGGAGTGTGTGTTCAGATGTTACAGATTGTGTCAGGCGCAGGCAGAAACTGACAACTGATGTTAAAAGCACAGGCCAAAGCAGATTGTACAATAAATACAGTGTTAATTATGTAAAGTCCAGGCTGAATTGGACAATAAAGATTGTCTCTTCATCTGTGTGTGTGCAGTTGGTTGACTGTAGAGTGTGTGTGTGTGTGTGTGTGTGTGTGTGTGTGTGTTTTAACTGTGGCTGAGCCTGGGTTTGTCCATGTCTAAGTATATCTATTGTTTGAATGGAACCTCTCCCAGTGTCTGTGGTTACTCCTATTGGGCAGTTCCCCAGTTGAGTTTGTGGTGAAATGTGAACAAGGCGAATATGGGCCTGTTTCACAGCATGGGCTAACTTTAGCACACTTGAGGCAGACGGATGTTTGAATAGTAGTGTTAAAACTGGACTGGTCTGTTTTTTGTGGTGGAAAAATGAACAGGGCCACACTGGATGGAGTTGCCCTGTTCAGTCCAGCCTTTTGCAAATTGTGAAACCTGGTTTTTGGTATCTAATTCTCTTGCTAGGCTTGATTAGGGGAATGGCACAAACACAAGAAGAGAAGTTCAAGGAAATATGTCACTTAATAATAAGATGAGTAGAGAGAGGCAGTGCACGCAACTTATTCTTGTAAGATTTTGAACACAAGTCAAAGGAAAAGGGAGAGAATTTACTGAATGCTTCAAAAATACTTTATCAAATGTTTGACAAGGGCTTTTTAGAAGATGAATAATGCCAGTGTCACTGAAATGCTGACTAAAGTATCTTTTGCACCTGTACCAATAATGCACCCATTTTATCCTTTGTCCAATAATAAAAACAGTGCAGTGGAATGTGTCTCACATAACTGTAGTAGATTAAAGCCCTTAAAGATATTCATCCAGTTGATCACTCAGAATTCTGGGGTTGTATATGGCTACTAAATTGTTAAAAGTTCAATAAAAGATACATGTTGCATCTATTTTTGATAAAGCCAAACAGCAATATGCACACGATTGCATGCAGATGAGCAGATGTTTCTCCTCTTCCTTTGATAAAGAGAGAGAGCTGAGTAAACTTTATTGTCCCCAAGGGGAAATGTGGCACAGTGCTGCAATCTGTTGCTTCTCACAAAAACATGAGAAGCCTTTGACACAATGCAGGACAGTTTCTTCACAAGTAAACATCTTAAAACGTTTGACTATACATTTGACGAAATGGCAGCATGGTGACTTAAAGAAGAAACTTAAAGAATTTAAGTGCAAAAGTGCTTATGTGTTTTTAAAAGATTTAGCATTAGAGTTAAGCAGCTTGATGGAGGCTGGAACAAACGATAGATTCAAGCGGTTTGATTAGCACACAGAGTCTTCTTCCTTATGGCAGGGGTTCGTAATCAGAGAATAGGGGATGTTAAGGGTCCACAATGATTTTGTTTTTTTTATAGTTACAGGTGAAGAGGTGTGCAGGAAGCGAGGAGAGAGAGGGGTATGACATGCAACAAAGGTCACTGGCTGGAATGGAACCGGCATGCTCTGTAACCATTCGGCTACCAAGACAAATGATTTTTGTTGCTTGTTTGGCTGCCTGCTTGTACAGGGTCTGTATGGGCTCATAGTCTTTTTTCCCTATTACCTTGATAGTTATTGTGCTTGCTACCATGCATTCTTTTCAGTTGCAGTTGTTAGGTTGCCAAACCGTGCTGTAATTCTGTGATGCTCTCTAGGATTGCCCGATAGATTATCTGCATGATCTGGTTGCTCACTCCATAGAGCCAAAATGACCTTAGGGTCTCTGCTGCAATCTCTTTCACAGGTTATGATAAATGTAGTTAAAACAACATCTATGAGGACATTCAAGTGCACTCCAGAAAAAAACATAGCCAGAACATTGCATGTTCACCATGCCTGGGTGTATCTCTTATTCTACATAATTGCGACACATAAAAATGTGGAATTGCATTTCAGCACAATTCATATAGGAAGATATACATGTATCAGCTATTGACCATGTTGTTATGACCACAATTCTTTCCAGCGTGTGTAAATGTGAAAATTGTGTTTCCCTTTATGCTTGGAAACAATGCTACAAGCATATGCAATTGTGTATGTGCTTACTCATAACCACATTCAAAGAGCGAGAAAGAGAGTCTGACTTTCACACACTTTGAGAGTACCCGGCACGCATTAATAGCGGTTCCCCGGTGGCTGCATGCTGGAGATATGAAAATATATCAGTCTGAGGACAAGTAAAAAAGAGAGGGATAACAGACACTGTGTGTGTGTTTATCAGATGGACACTTATACATTACCTTAATTAGAATTTTGTTGTCGGAGGTCAAGGTCACTGTGACCTCACAAAACACTCAAGCCATGATCACATTTCATTCATTCCATATTTGGTTGGTCAATTAATTGGTGACACTTTTTATTCAAAGGTTCACTGTGACCTCTGAATGACCTTGACAATTTTTTGGCCATAACTCTTTTAAATTAAAATTTTAAACAGATATTTAATGTGATACAACAATGAAGTGATGACATTTTTTACCCAAAAGGTCAAAGGTCAACTTTACTGTGACATCATAATGTTTTGGAAAAAACTTTTTTTTGTTCAACCCCATAGTTCAGGAACAGAAGGGGAGATGTGACCATACTTCACAGCTGGTCAAGCCAAGGTCATGTAAATGCTCCGTATTTGTATAGCGCCTTTCTAGTCTTTTCGACCACTCAAAGTGCTTTTACACCACATCTGCATTCACCAGTCAAACACATTTATACACTGAGCCTAAGTGCTCAAACAGAAACTGACATTCACACACTGGCGGATAAGCCGCCAGGGGCAATTCGGGGTTAGATAATTGGGCATTCCAGATTTCACATTTTGTGAAGTTATAGAATCCATATTTGCATAGAAGTATCATCTATATCATCAATATAGGGGTAACTTTCATGTAGCCAAAAATACACTTTATACCTTTTTATTCACTACATACAGTATATTATGAGTCTGGACAGACATGGATGCAAACTGCAACTTGACTGGTTGGTGGAGGCATATAACCACAGGGCAGTGATTCTAATTTGCTCTAAACTGTTGTTCTTCTATCTTTTGTAATACCCTCTGTCCGATGTCTGTAACCTGCACATGCGTACACCATAAAGGCGTACACGCGCAAATGCAATTCAACCTCAGTGATAGGATCACTGCAATGCTGTATAAACTTCCCCCAGTAAAACCATTTGTTTTGCTAGGACACACTGCCACACACTCGTGCACAAGCAAACACATGCACACAAGTAAACACACACACACACTGTGAACAAATACCCTCTCTGCGATGCCAAAGAACTGCTGCAAACATAGATTAGAGAAAACACATCAATTTATGTGCCACTGCTTTTTGTTTACTCTCGGGCTCAGGCTGGGGGTGACAAGGACTGCAAACACTTGGTCCTATCTTTCGACTCGAAAGTCGTAGCCACACTATAGTTGAAGCTTCTTTTTCAATAAGCACAGAACTGAGTCCTGTATAATTACACTCATTAGAACCGAGCCTGGACTTTACATAACCAACACTGATACTCTGGACACAAAGACATGGAACTTCAAAGACCTCTGGCCCGTTCTCTGATGACAGTAATGATACTTTGATAATGCCAATTATACAAGCACTTTGTGTTCGAATCACGAGTCTCTCTCTCTCTCTTTTTCCCCTCTCTGTTTTTCATATTTTTCTCAATGTCTCTTGTTGTGAAAGTTTTGATCCTTACCCATCTGATACATGTCAAACAGGGAAACAGAATGTCCTCACCTGCAGCCCTCACCGTCAAGATGTCAGTGGGGAAGAATGCTAACTTGTTTGACATTTTTGTATCCAGCTGTTTACTCAGTACTCTTTTCCTCAAATTACCTTTTCCTTCATGCATGTGTATCTGTATCTCCTCTGAGGCAGTGTATTCAGGACATGTGTGAACTGTGTGTTCTGGCTGCTGTGATGCTTGGCTTGATTAGATTTCATTTTTTGTTGATTGTGCTTGTTTATATTGCTGAGGTTTAGTCCATGTGCTCTGGGCAGCAGAGGATAAATTTAGTCAAGTCTAAATATCTCTGTTTATTTGTGCATGTTTGCTGAATTGCTTGCTCCTTGTTTACAGAAGGGCAACTTATGTTTGCGATTGTGTCTGTAACTGTTCACATGTATGTCTGTGTGTATGTGGAGGATTGTGCACATGTGCTTGTGTCTTGCCCACTTGTCCGTCGGGTTGCACTTGTTGTTGGTGTCCCGCTCTTATCAGTGTGATTTAGGAGCTGCTAAATATTTGGACTGTCTCATCTGGAGGGCAGCCTGTTCTGCCTGCACCAGGAAGAACCAACGCCTCCAGGCCAACTGCGGCAACAGTGGATGGGTGGGGGTACTCGTCGTGGTGGGCCAGTGGTTAGAGCTGGTTTGAGCTGGGGAAAGTGCTATAGTATTTCAGGATCAGTGAGCAGTGGACACAAGATCATAAATAGAGTTTTTATTGCTGAGCTGCTATGCTGGGTGAGCCTCGGTCTTTCAGCAGGATCACAGCAGTGATATATGTTTCCCATGTGCCGAGGAAGGAGGGTGTGCGCCGCGGTGTAGGCAGAGGGGCACATCAGACAGCAGAAAGAGAGGACATGGCAAGGCTGGCAGAGCCTCCTGCCCTCCCTCTCCTCCCCCAGGGTTACCCCCTGACAATCTACGGTCCAGTGTCAGCCTACAGATCTCTGTGGCAGCCACAGCACGAGCTCTAGTCTCACACAGCTTCTACCTACAGCTGGACAACTCTTTCAAGTGTCTGCAGGCTTAAATAAGCATCTTTAGGAATTACCTATTAGGAGTTTAACAATCAAAATCTCAAGTGATCTGCTGCATCGGCTTGTGTGGGCGTAGTTTGATCACATGTAATTGTCAGTGACCAAAAAAATGTCATGCAATCCAAATGTTGCTAAATCCTGATTGGTGCACAATACTACGTGCCCAGAGGGGAATAAGGAAAAACAGAGACCTCAAATGTGAAAGAAAATAAGACGGTTCCAACTTAGGCAGAAAATACTGTGTTCATATAGGACCCCATCATATAGTAAAATTCTGTTGAAATCATTTTAAAATGAAAACTAAACTGTACCAGAATTAACCCAAAATAACACAATGCTTGTGTCACTTTTTGAGTTATTTAGTTAAAAAATATATTGTCACAAATAGATTGAAAATATGAAATGTCTCTCTCCTATATTGCTATAATGCGACTCACATTCAAAATGCAGACGGTGTAGCAGGTAAAAAAAAACTTTCCTCCCTGCAGTTGGCCCAGTTTTTGTGTTATGTGTACCCGGCAAATCTCTAAGGTAAACTTCATTTACACCAAATTTCACAAAAACAAAAACCAGTAATGGCATCCAAAGCCGAATGTAGTCAGATAAATTTAATACATTACTGGGTGTACTGTTTTGATGTGTTCATGGTCATGCTTATGCCATTTGAACAGAAGGCAAACTGACAAAACGGCAAGCATTAGTTTAAATCCACTACTGTAGGCAAGACAATGGACATGCTTTTTATCTTCAAAAACATGAGCAATCTTTGAGATTGTCTTATAGTCAGTCATATACGAGTGCTTTCTTTTCTATGAAGAACTGCCTCTTAATGCAAGTTGTGTAGGAGGGCAGAGGGATGTAATATGCTATGTGTGTTACGTTCTGTAGGTCTTCATTGAGGGTTTTGTTTTTACAACCATGCTAATTTGGGGCAGCTAGCTGAGTAGTTTGGCAGGAGTATGAGGAGGTTGCGTGGTTAAGGACCATAGAGATTTTTTTCATTCAGTGCCAGAGAGCTGCATTGCTCAAAGCTTTTGAGAAAACATCTGATGGAGCCTCTTGAGTGCTCCCAGATTGGCAACGTGAATAGCAGCTTTCATGGAGGCTGTTTGCCCTAATGTGTTTTCAAGCACACACACACACACACACACACACACACACACACACACACACACACACACACACACACACACACACACACCTGCATTTGGGTGTGTGAGTTTTTTCATGCATGTAGGTATGTATACATCATAGACTCCACTTTACTTTGGTCTGTGTGTGTGTGTGTGTGTGTGTGTGTGTGTGTGTGTTGTGTCTGAGCGGTTTGGCTGTTTATATAAATAACTTGAGGCAGAGGCAAAAAGCCAGCAGCAGAAATGCACAGCTGGGAGTATTTCACGAACTTTTCCAATGGTGATGTCTCAATCATTCACAGAGCTACTGTAGACCTACCTTTTCATTTATTTATAGAGACAGCAGTTGCATATGAAACAAACAGCTCCTTGCTCTCTGACTGTATATCCTGTGAAGGCTTCTTCTCTGACCACAGATCCCTCCATGGAAAAACTGAGGTGTTTTAAGCGTCAGCCTTTTTTTGACAGAAATGTGACTTTGCTCATTTGTCTCTTTCGATATCCTGGTTTCTGTTAACCCCCATATATCAAGCTGTCAGGTTTTCACAAGTACTTACAGCTAGTGTACAAAATTCGTAGCTGGGAGAAGCGTGTCATCTTACCTTCCATATTGTGCTTTTATATTTAATGCAGTTGCTGTTGCATCCGTAATTCAGCCATTCAGATTTGAACCTCAATGTCAGCAAACCTCATCAGAGCTGTTTCAGAAGCCCATTTACTCCCAGTTGTTTTCCTGTTTGCCTATCTGATCCAGGCACTGCTTGGCTGAGATTGTAGCGTAGCTAATGCTGCAGCATTTTGGCTTGCAGGGGTGCGCAGACAGCAAGCAGGCATGGAGTCATCACAAGTGAAACTGCTGCTTGACAGAGGGGCCTCACTGGGCCTCTGAGAGCCACACTGCAGCGCTCTGTCTCCCTCAAGTGGTGCGTCATTGCACCCCAGAACTACCACCATTGGGATTCCCGCTGTACAGTGTGATCATGTACACATTTGTGCCCAGTCTGTCTTTTGTTTCCTGATGTCTTTGTGTGTGTGTGTGTGTACACTGCAGGTGTCACTTTGTTGTGAGGGTGCTGACAAGCATGACTTACATCAGACAAGAACAGGGTCAGATTCCGCACACTCCTGTTCAAAGCTTTAGGAATCAGGGGTATTTTTGCCTGTGTGTCCTCTGCCGCTATCAGGTTTTAACAGGGTGGCTTTGTATGCCGGGTGAGCCAGGTCAGGCCAGACTGAGGAAAATGACACCTCCATTCACAGGAGACATGGGGACACACAGCTAACACTGGGGCGCTTCAGAAAGGGAGGGAGCATCAGTCATGTGTACTCAATATTGTAAGCGATATTGGTCTTTCCTCCTGTTCACTATGTCGTCCTCCCCTTTGTATTTATCCTGTCCTTTTCTTCTGTCACAGGTATGAAACGTCCGTTCAGCCCATCAGCTCTGCTGAACACCGAGCTGGACAGGAGAGAGTTTGGTGCCGGGCTAGGAGTGCAGATGGACGGCGAACCTTGCTGCAACACCCAGAATGAGGGTGCAGTACCAGATGAGCAGACACCAGGGGGCACCCTCTCTTCTGCACTCAACAGACCCAAAAGGGAGAGAAAGCAGCGGAGCTACACATTGTGTGAGGTCTGCAACATCCAACTCAACTCAGCGGCACAGGCCCAGATCCACTACAACGGCAAATCCCACCAGAAGAGACTCAAGCAGATCAGCAATGGCAAGATGCCAAGTAACACAGGTAGGCCTGGAGCACAGCTTGGCTGACCACGTTGTTTGTTTATAGTTGCAAAATCAGATATAAATGCTGAACAATGGATAACGTGCTCTGCCACTGGATTTTGTAACCCTGTCTAGCACAATAGAGCCATGTAGATTAACAGAATCCCACACACTGTTCACAGTCCGCTGTCACCAGCCTCTGTGTGCCAATCCCCCCTACTTGTATTCAATAGAAGTTAAACAAATTGGATTCTATTTGCTGAAATGTGTTCAGACAGAGCCTTGGGCTGAGGACGCACACACACACACACACACACACACACACACACACACAGTGGAGAATAGCTGGGTGAATTCAGCAAGTGAGAAGCTAATTAAGTGCTGGTTGTGTTTGATGGTTGTGTTCCTGGGAATGATGCGGCTAGAGTTAAGTTGGACATTTTGTCATTCTAGTCACAGCCTCGATTAGGACTTTGCTTCGGGGGAATCAGTCTCTCACTTAAATTTGACTCGTTGACACTCCCGGTTTCTCTTTTGCTCTTTCTTCAGCCTTGCCAAAAGGATGCGCACACACAAACTTAAACAAACTTAAACTTAAAACACACAAATACAAAAGTATGCAGACAGGGGCAATAATCTCACAGACCTTTGTTAAAAAACAAAACAAAAAAACAAAAACAGTTTGGAAACCAAATTCAAGCTCTAATTGCCATACGTTTTTTTATATATATATATATATATATATATATATGGAGACAGGTCGACTAAGGCGTCACAGTTGTACATGGCTGTTTAGTTGATTCTTGACACTGAGAAACATTATGATGTTGTCTCACAACAGCAGGTTCGTGAGCTTGAAGAGGTCTGAATTTACCAATCACATTGCCTACATCTGCCCTCCATAAATGCACACTGTCAATACAACCTCACAGATAATCTGGTCAGATGCATGTAATGTTATCTTAGCCTTCTGTTTCTGAAAGGGCTTGGCAGTATTTGGACTAGCACCATCTGTAAAAAGGCATAGGGTAACAACAGGATTTAAAATCTCTCAAAGCAGGTGAAATACTTTCATACTAGTGGAAGATCTGTATTGTTTAATGTCAAATGCTGAAAAGATATTTAGTTCTAAGGCAGCACTGGACTGAAGGAAGTAGGCTTATTTAATAGTTCAATTTCCAAGATAGCTGGAGGAATCCATGCTGAGAAAATACACCCTTGAGCAAGGCACTTAACTACCAACTGCTCCAACAAAGCAGCTCAGTGGACAACAGTAGGGGCTGGTTTCTGAGATGCTCTCTGTATTTCTGAAAATGTCCTTTAGTAGTATCTAAAGCAGGTCTTGTTAAATAAAAATGGATAAATCCATTTACAACACTTTTAATAATGAAATTCCCTATAGCTGGTGTCTGAGCAATGTTGTAGGAAGAGCTATATGTAAAACCCATTGTAGTGAAATGATCAGAGGATCATACTGTGAGCTCAAAGTGGTACAGTTCTTACACAAAATCCATAGTGACAACGAGTTTTTTTTCCAAATAAGTTATTGTTTTCCTTTTGAAAATCATGGATAGTTATTTGGATGACATTGCTTGGCATTTTTCAGTGTTTTGAGGGTGAAGCGGTTTCTTGAAATAACATCTATATAATTTTGTTGTCACTTTTGGTTACTGTGCAACAGAAAGAAAAACTGTGTCTTGTGTTCAGAATTGTATGTGTTAGCCTGTTATATTACTTTTAATTAGCACCTTTCTTTTTCCAATAATTTTTTTATGGATTTCCTTGTTGGGCTGCTATTATTTTACAATGACTGGTGCCTACAACTGTCATACCCATGGAGGGCTTACAAGGCTTAAAGTGAGGGTTTTCAACCTCTTGGTTTACAATCAAGAAACTATTTCAGTGTTCTTTGAGTAGTACACTGAGAAGTTGACAGCCAAGGATAATGATTAATCTGTGGCTCAGAGTCTCTCGTTGTATCACTCTTAGAGGAAGTAAATACTGAGATACAGTAACACTGTAATTCATTGAGCTTATGCTTTCAGAGTCTTCTTGTGAACAGTAAAGTTAATTTTTTGTTGATCTACTCTCACTGAAGGACCATGCGAGGCCAACGTCTAAAGCACCCAACGCCCCTCAGAAATGAATTGACTTTTTGTTTTTAAAAGGCGCTAAAATCCTATCATATACATAATGAAAGCATTACTCTTAAATATTAAATTCAAGAACAAATGCATTTAATAAACTTGCCATTTTTCTGGAAAGCAGTGTACTGTACTGTGAATGCTTATAACAGGTTTTTACACTGACGTTACTTTGTTTTGTTGTTATTTTGTCAGAGGTAAAGGAAAAACCTATTCAATTCAGAGTTATATTCAGCACCTAAGGAATTTCTTAGGCAGTAGTTATGACAGTTCATTCATCATTATACTAGTAGTCCTCCATCTGACATGGGGCGGAGCTAGACTCTCAGCACAGTTGGGGCGGGGCTTCATCACGGGGCCCACCTGCTACAGAGTCATTGGCCCAATCCCAATGTCCCCCCTCACAGACTCACAGACTTTGAGGCACGTTCCCGGGAAGTCCGTGAGGGCTTAAGGCTGTCCCACTGTCAAATCGTCAAGTGCACGAGGGCTCTCTCACGGACATTTTGAGCCCTTTATAGACCCTTTTCGTAAGTCCGCATTTCTGCAGACTTTGGCTGAGGGAATTGCCCACAGTTCATAGCGGTATGACGTGAAACGCGGGGGTTACCAGGGGAAGCCCGGAAGCGAGAGGAGTATCAAGGCAAATCCGCGTTATAAGAGAAGAAGAAAACAGTAAACAAACAAGAATCAACACCTACGCTGATGTTAATATTGTTGAAAGTTTTCTTAACTTAAGATGGTGCATAGAACACATGAAGTCAGAGGTATGCAGTCACCTTATTACACATTTATGCTATTTATTGTAGTTTTTTCTTAATGATGCTGTTTTGACCAACAATAGTGTAGCCTATTGATTATTGAGAAATATATATGATGACATTTACCTCTCCTCCACTCTGTAGGACAAGAACCTGACTTAAATCAGGCAAAAGCATAATATAAAAAGTGTGCAACATGTTTCAGTGTTGTCAAGGTAATGTGATAATGTGGCAAAGTGCTGTCCCGTTCCTGTTTACAGCATTTTGAGCCCTTGCAGCCCCCTGCGCTCAAGTGACGTCAGTAAAGTCTGTAAGGGTTCAGGGCTTAGGGCTTAGGGGGGACATTGGGATTGGGCCATTTAAACCAAGTTTACATGACCCCGGACTCACTCCGAAAGTCCACTGAGTCCGTCTGCTTCGCTGCTGCCAGAGCTGACAGCCATTCTACTAAATGTTTGTGCTCACACCAGAAGCGCCGCAGTGCATCCCAGCATCCAGCAGCACAGAGCAGATGAACCGGGCAGGAAGACACAGAAACGGCACAGAATTCGGTAAATTTCCAAAATAAAATACCCTTTACAGACTTCCGATCGTTTATCAACAATAAATACAGCTAAATCAGACAAAAAAGAAACATTTTTACTCCGTAGCATACTTAATCATCGTAGAAGAACAAAAAGCAAGCACGAATCACCAAATCAACAAAATCTAAACATGTCGGCAAAATCTGGCAGGCAAAACGCTCTTATTCTGAAATGCTCCCTGTGGTAGTTGCTAGATGCACCCATCAAGAGGAGGAACGAAACTGAGCCACAGAGAGCTTTGAAGAATGTAGTAGAAGCACAAAAAGAACAATTAAAAACAAGTAAATAACATGGAGCAGGCTACACGCTCTGCTGCTGAAACACTGACAGGCTTCTAGTGGAAATTTGACGCCGTAAATAAACCGCTGCGCACACGCAGCTTACGTCCCTCCCACAGAATTCCCATGATGCATGAGGGGGAAGGTAGTTTTGTTAAAATGTGCTAATAAGTTTGCCATTTGTTTGAAATATAAGTGTTACTTACATATGATTTATGTTTATTAAAACGTGCCTCCTTAGAATCTAGTGTGTTTGTTGGTGACTGTCAATCTTGTGGTGCTTTACCATTGAAACCAAAGAGACTGTTTAATTTGATAAGGGCTGCTGAATTTCCCAATTTAACGCAGTGTCATGTACTACTGGTGTTTGTTTGTGTTCACAACAGTCAATAGAGTGAAACTTCATGGTCAATGTAGTGGCCCTATGTCAGCGGCCTCCAGGCACCCATGCTACTTCTGCTTATGCATCTGACAATAGACACCTATGAAAATATGTCAACACTTGGCCCTACTGAAGCAGAATGTTGATGATCACAGAGGAGTTTACATTATGAACAGTGATTGTCAAAAGTGTAACTGTGGCTTTTTGTTGTTTTCAAAGAAAAAAAGAGGAGGAAAGAGGACATTTACACATTTTGTTTCTCAATGTGGGCAGCAAAACTTTTGTCCTGAAAATGCTAGTGTTCACAGAAAACTTTCAACAATAAACAGTGTTTACAGATTTATCTCCATTAGTGTGGTCAAGGCCTGAGATCAGCACATAAGTATTCAGCTTATTCTGAGCTGGAAATTGGGTTTTAGCATGTATACACAAAGTGCTTAGGTCCTACTTTTTGGTGAGAACTTCTTCACCCATAAAACATCCATGAGTCTAGTATTTCTGAGGATTTGTATGCTTCTGGGCCCATAAAAATATGGATTTTTATGTATACATGTTCAAATCTGTCTTGTATGTCCATATGTGTCTGCATGCATGCATCCATGTTTTGTGTATAAATATACACATACTCTGAAAAGGTGTGTGTGATTCTTTTAAAAGACACAAAAGTATTTATTCATTAATTCTCATGTATAAACACACACACAGTCCACAGCATTTAAGGACCTGGCACAGTTGGTTCTAATCAGCCCTTGTCAGTGGCAGTTTGCCTGATTCAGCATGTTCAGTCTGTAGCAAGAGCAGCTGGTGAGATGGAGCTGTCTTACTGGCTGCTCAGGCTAGCAAATCAGGTTTTTTTTATCATGCAGTAACTCCTTCATTTTCAACTTTTCTTTTTTATTCCACAAACAAAGACTGACCACGTCAGTTGAAGCAAAGCAAAACAAAACGTCAACATTTCTGTTTTATTAGACATTCTTGAAGGTGAGTCACAGTTATGGTGAAATGGTAGGCTACTTTATTTTGTTTGTGTCTCTAAATATATATTTTTGGATTAGAAGCTGATCAGTTAAATCTTCTCTCAGAAATGCAGGCCACATGTGCATGTTTGCAGTCATCTTACCGTTGCTCTATGCTCAACTGTAACTTTTAACAGAAGACATGAGACCGTGCAAATGCTTTTATCATTCTGCTTTGTCGTCGCTAGCTATTTGAGGTCAACTTGATGTGTCTGGGTGCTTAGATGCAACAGACCAAGCATTGAGCAAATTTAATAAATTCCATAATATACCACGAGCTGTCTAAACTCGCTGTTTGGTACACTGCTGCAGGTGATGGATACTGCATATATAAAAGTTTGTGGGTATATGTTTATGTGTTGTGTAGTGTCTGTGTGGCACAGGGAATGCTGAACTCTTGTGTTGTGCAGATTCTCTCTGACATGCAGTCACAATCACACAGCCTTATCTCTGTTCACCTTCTGCTGACTCCCTCAGGCAGCCAGCCCTGCTGTGTCCTCAGCTCCACCACAGCTTCTCCGCTGTGTATGTGTGTGTCTGTGTACATATGTGTGCATCCTGCATGTCTGGTTCAGATATTTTTAGAATTCTTAAATGCTGCAGAGTCTGTAACTTGTGCTGTGGAAACATAAATACGTTCATCTGTGTTTATGTACAGTAAGGCATATTGTATGGATGTTTATAGTTATATAGATTCAGACTGAATAACGAATAGAACATTTATTCATTGAAATCAGTGTGTGTGTGTGTTACTCCCAGCGAATCGTCTCCATGTCGGCGTGCGTTTCCTTCCCACTCTGCTTCACTGAGCTGACAGTGGGTTTAGGCTGTTTTTTTCTTCTCTCTCTCTCTCTCTCCTGTCTCCCATCCTTCTTCTATCTTCTTCCACATCTCTCCCTTCTTCTGGCATGGATGCTGGACATGTGGCACAGCCAGTCATACTGAAAGATAAATGTGCCAATGATGAAGTGATTTTACTCTGTTATCATGGAAATCATGCAGAGAAGCTTGCTGACGGATCTGGATGGAGAAGAGTCCAGATGTTTGGGTGACAATGTGAGTTCAGGTGTTAATTTATGCAGTTAATGTCCATTTATATCTTGATGTTTTGTAACGGGTGATTTTAAATATTCAGCGTGAATGCCAGCCTAGTTGTTGTTGTTTTTTTATACAAGAATTTTGAAATGAAGGTGGAAATGATTTATTGATGTTTAAACACCACATGTTGTTCCTTTAAGAGAATGTTTAAGGTGTGGCCAAAAATGTAAATAAAAATCCAGCACAAATAAGTCGTTTTTTCCCGTCAACTATGACTCAACTAGGCTGAAGTAAATAGGTTTCCTGAAGATAGAAAAAAGCTACTTAAGAAAAACAAAATCCGTAAGATAATTTTTACGTTGTCATGGCTTTTATGGCTCCTAATGTTGGCTATATTTCATCCTGTCCAAAAAGAAAAACAATCACAATGGTTGCAATATTTCAATGCCATGGAATTTAATTTTAACCAGAGCAAAAACTGGTTGTGGATAGATATTTTTCCAGATGTTGATATGTCATTGTTTATTTGCATTTAATGTGTTTAATATAAAACACCTTTTTCAAAACACTGAAACTTTGCAGTGTTGAAGAAAATCTGGCCAAATTGTCAGTTCAACATTTGTAATTCTATTCATTGTTATTTTCATAGAAATACAAGGAGCCCAGGTGAGTTAGTGATAGTTTGAGTCTAAATAATCTAATCAGACTTCAAGTTGAAAAGTCCAGATGCTCTCAAGGAATGTAATGTTTACACACAAGGTTATATCTGTGAAGTTGGATTCTTGTTGATTGTGTCATTGTAACCACATCCCCGCAATTTTTACATTTCACACAGCTGCTGACAGGAGTTGTGTACAATGCTCAAGGACACTGAGCAGAAAGACACATAGGCCTACAGTATGTTGCAGAACTCAGATCTGTGACCAGCTTTTTAACAAAAAATTTATTAACACTAACTATTTGTTTCAAAAGGAAAGGTCCTCAACCTCCAAGTTGGAAAACGTCCATTTAGACCAAATAAAATAAATTCTGGTCTTGTCAAAACTAGCTCATCTTCATGAATCATATTTGTCACAACCTTGCTCAACAGTAAGTGACAAAAGCAGGAAACCACGCAGTCTGAAAATAATAATAGATATTTTAATAAGTAGATTAAGCAAAATATACAATTGTAGTTCTCTGTCACATAAGTATGTATGCAGTGTATATGTGAGTGGAGGATATGGGTGTAGAACACAAAAAAACAAACAGAACAGAATCAGTCAGCAGGCCAGGAGAAGAGGGAGTCAAATCATCAAGTAGGATCCTTTATAGCCACCTGAGCCCCGCCTGCTCAGGTATGTTGCATCTCACATCAGGTATCAACTCCACCCACCAATTACCTGGGTTAAAGGGACAAATCACAGCAAGATACAAAGACCAAGCTGGGGCCAAAAGGAAATATATAGTTCTGAAGGTAATCATTCAGGCCCGGAGATCTGCCTTTATTCATTGATTTGAATGTTTTTCTTCTTCGTGACCAACTTCAGACTTTCACAACTTGTGACAGAATAGTTGAAAAGTACTGTTAATCTTTATGGGATCAGAGGTTTATTTCCCCTCTTTGGTCCTACTTGCTGAGATGTTTGCTAACCGATTATTTGTCCTTAACTTAAGAGCAAGTAGGTGGTTGGGTCGGTCACCATTCATATAGTGGTTGAGCCTAGTGTGATGAAAAATTAATTCTGCTTTCTGTCTTAACAGGCTGCTTAGTTCATCCAATAAATTCCATCTCTTGTGAATGTTTTCAGGCGAAATGTTATTTAGCATGCTTTGTAACGCTGCAATTCCAGTTTCCAGGGAATCAATATATTATATTATATATTGGTAAAAATGTACACAAGGCAGCCCTGGGATCAGACAGTGAAGTTGCATTCATATCGATGTTACTGAAAAGAGTTTTGGAAGCAAAATTACAATCAATTCTTGAAAAGGTCTTGTGTCAAGCACAAAAATAAGGAAAATTTCCTAATAGAAGGATTCATCATACACCAGATGTCAATTACTCTGTAATCATTAGCTAATTTCTGTAGTGCATTAGATGCCAGTCATTGAGCTCTGCTTTCTGTTACCCCTGTTTGATCAATATCATGAAGTTATACAGCACTGAAATCACCCCCTATCAAAAGCTGATATTCTGGAAGATCTAATAATATGGAGGCCAGTGAGTTATAGAGTCAGTAACAATTCCTTCAGGACTTTGAATGCTGACCATGAAAATGACAGAGCATTTGAACATTTTCTTTTAAGGTTTCGTTAGTAGTATTTTTTTGTCTGTCTATGCAAAACCTCTCTGTTGCTGTGGCTTTTGTTAGACGTTTATGTTCTTTCTTCAAATTGTCAAGTCATGTTAAAGGTACCTCGTAGAGGTTTGGCTGAGTCAAGTACCAAGATCAAGTTTTCAGAACTTCAATCTGACTTTAATCTAAGTCTCAAGTCTGCAGCTCTGGGTATTACTTCAGCTGGAATAATAATAATGAAATTGTTAGTGCATTTTTGTGATGCATCACTGCATGTGATCTTGTTTTAATTAAAGGGCATTTTCTGTAAACAGCCAGCCACTCCAACATCCATGTACACTGTCACTGGTTGCTTGTGGGTGTGTGTGTGTTTATTAGCTAGTAGACGCATGTGTGTTGGCGCATATGAGCGTGAAAAACCCCATTTGCTTCCTCTACCCCTCCAGTGTTGCCGTTCTCAGTGGAGATGTTGGGAGGCCTCGGACTTCCTCTGACAGGCCGTAATCCTCTATAATTAGTTTTGGTATTAATTTTGTTCAAGGACATGCAACCAGAATATCCAAAATATGGAGATGGTTATCTAAAACATATCACGCCCCAGATGGAAATGCTTTTTGCACATGGACTCACACACTTGCTTATACTCTCTCTCTGTCACGAACATACACACAGTTAAATTGCGCAGTACTATAAATAACTCTCCTTTTCGGAGCAGATGATCAAATGATGATGGAAGGGTATGGAGAAAGTCAGGGAGGAGAAAAGGGATGGAGAGAGTGGACAGCAGCCTTGCCTGATATGACCCAACAGAGGCGCCTGCAGATCTATAAATTAAAAAATAAACACAGTGTTTGTGTTAATTGTCTTTAGCTTTGTGAGGAGGCATAAATGTGTCATGTGTAGATGTGTTTTCTGTGAGAGACCGAACAGGAGGAGAAAGGCAGAATTTGCACTTGTTTTTTCATCGCCATATCTCATTTTCCTTTTGATTTGTGCTTTTTTTTGCTGTGTGTGATGTGAGCCTCCTCTTCACGGTTAGTCTCTTCATCATGGTCCCTGTCTGACTAGCTTTCTGGCTGTGTTTTAATAAAGCGTAAAGAATTGGATTAACGACAAGGATTTTCTGCTTGAATGCATTTGTGCATCTGCGTTTTATTTTTGTGCTGCCTTGCCTTTTTCCTATTTTTTTCTCCAGCAGAGACCAAAATGACTTCTCCCTCCCCATGCCTTTGGACATACACTGCATGTGCATACAGTACGCTGACTCTGTGTGGTGTTACTGTAGCAGGCTTAGTGTCTTGATCTTTGTACATGCTCGAGCGTTGCCTGTCTCTGGTTGGTTTATTTGATGTTATCATTGATTAATCAATTCTAAGATTAAGTATAAATTACCATGTAGCTGCTGGTTATTGGTTATGTTTTACCAGAAAACACTTGCTTCCTCTTTGTCATTTTGGCAATCATTAAAATCTCCACAAACCGTGATCAAAACTATTATAAAAACATGGTACAGTAAATAAAAATTATGATGAGGACATAAGAGATTGCAGTGACCTGTTTTATATCTGCATGAGTTAACCATACTTACATACAAATGATTTTTTAGTAACAAAAAGCCTTTTCTTCCTTCTTACTGTCTTTTCCTGGTGTTGGAAGTTGTGTAAATCTCCTGAAATGCAATGTGGCTGTGGAGTCCTGCACTTTGTTCCCAGTCCTCCACCTCTGTTCCCCCTGCTCGCTGTCCTCTTTCTCTCCTCCCTGCTTCTCCCCGACGTGCGCCCTCTATGTGACGGCAGTTCAAACTCTGGAAAAGGTCATCGGGCATACCGGGTCGACACAGGGCCCAGTAGAGCGAGAAACATGAGGAGCGGCGCTTATAAAGCCACAGGAAGAGGGGCGCATCTCTTAGAAATCATCCGATGTCTGTGTTTATCCGGGCTCTGACAGGTCGACTGGCTCCGTCTGTGGAGAAGGCCAAGCGAATCTCACTATGAGCCCTTATCTGGCTTGTCTGATACACAAACCCATATTGCCACAGCTGCCGCAGACATATCTGCTAAATGAATTGAACTGTTTGCCAGTTTGATAAATGTCAGAAAATATCAGTCAGTTTCAACACTATTTTGTCAATGGTCACCTAGCACGACCCTCCCTTTCTTTCTCACTCACCATTGCCCTCATTCCCTCTTACTGTGTCTATTTCTTTCTCAATCTGCAAATAGAGTTTTCCTTATTGGGTTTTTATTGGCACAAAAGTGTTTTAAATGTGTATGAATGCATATAATGGAGAACATTTTTTCCAGCTCCTCCAATACACACTGAACATCAGTAGACATTTTACATTTGATATAGAAACAACAAAAGTACAATGTGACCTGATGAGCCCCTCTCTCACCCTCTCTCTTTCTCTTTTGGCCAATTTTGCCCTCTTCCCCCAGTGGCTCACTGCAAACAAGCCTGAGAGAGGCTTTCTTTCAGGGCAGAGAAGAGTCCTTTTAACCCCCCCCTCATCTCGCCTCCACCTTAGCCGTCCTCTGAGCCCCATCATTACAGGCCTTTAGAAGGGCAAAATTACAGCAGAGTGACTTATTACCAGCTGTATTCAGCGAAAGGGGCAGAGGTCAGAGCGGGAAAAGGTTGGCCAGAAAAAGGGGGAGTGAATGATAAAGCAGATGAGGGAGAGAAAAAAAAAAGATTTTTAAGAAGTTCTAAGAGGGGAAGGCTCACATCAGCGAGACTAAGAGAGAGGGAAGGGGTAAAGATTAGAAAGGATATTGAAAGACTGGCTGAATAGGGAGAATGGGTGGTGTGAGAGAGAGAGAGAGAGAGAGAGAGCAAGAAGCAGATATAGACAAACACTGTCATTTACCGAGTGAGGTAGAGCTGCCTGCTAATGGACACATGATAAATGGCCCCTGAAAGTTTGCTCTGTCTCACAGTTCCCAAAGTTCACACGTACCTCCCATCCTGCACGTCCAGTACCTTGCCATCAGAAGCAATGCACTATGGGATGCAAGAACCTGCACTGCTGAGGAGTCTTTGTCTGCCAACACTGGGCTGTTAGAGCATAATTTTTCGGAATTTGATCTAATCTCATGAGAGCCCTTGTATCACATCAAATGAGTGGAATCAGCTGCAAAGTAGTCTAACAGTGTCGGCGCGTTTGCTAGTGCACAGCACGGTGGACCTCGGGAGACCCTTGCTGTGTCGTACACAAAACTGAAGTAGACAAGCTTTAGTAAACAGATGTAAACTAGGTGGAAAGGGATGAGAGCGAGAGTGGGAGGAGGGCATGTGTGATGCACTAACAAACACAGAAATAGACATCTCACTGGCTTAGGCGACATTAGCTTTTCACCTAATGTACCCACCAAGGAAAACACACTCACATCCTTGTGCCTTTATTTCACACTGACAAACATATTTTCCACATCTGTGTTTGTACCAAATGTAAACAAAATCACATGATGACACAACCAAGCGTTAACATGTAATGTATATGCAGTAGGATACAAAGGGAAGCCGTGAGGAAGACTGCAAACTGAGGTTACTGTAGCAGTGCCCTTTTCCTGGTGACTGTTTGTTTGGTCGCTCGATCAACAAGCGAAGGTGCAGCACAAGACAAGTGTTCATTTTTGTAAGTTATATAAGAAGGAGTCTTTACCGGGGAAGCTAATGTTCAAAATCTTGTGTCGTTTAACAGGCTGCTGTCTGGCTGTTCATCAATGTGTCCAATCAATGTCTTGTTATATGACATGCCGCTGACATCACTGCTGTAACCAAATATGGTTTAAAATGAAGAAAATTGATTGGCTATATCAAAAAAAGTTATCTATATAGAACTGGAATATAAATGTATCATGTAATTTATCAAAATAAAAAGCATGCAGTTTTATTTCAGTTGGATTTTAGAATCACAAATGGCAGATTGTAATTTAATTAAATAAATAAAAGCAGTCAAGTCAGTTTTATTTATGTAGCCCAAAAGCATACATTTCTCTCGTGTGTTTCACAATCTCTTCAACATACAACACCCAATATCCTTACAAGAATTTATATGGATAGAGAGAACAAAAAAAAACAGAGTGTCCATAAGAATTACAGTGTTTTTGTGCCGTTATAGCTGAAGTTGTTCCAAATTTAATAAGGAAAAAAAAGCAAATGCACTGGGAAACATAAATGATTTAATAGGAAAAACTTTCCTAGAAATAGGAGATTTTTGTTTTAATGTTGTTTATGATGATCTATATCACTGGGGTGGTGATGGCGCAGTGGATCGATTTAAATGAATAATGCTACATTGTGATATTTTTAAGGACAGGATGGAATTTGAACCAATTTTTAGTCCCGACATTCATTCACCTGACTTGTGATCCTGCCTACTGTACTGTAGGCATGCCACTTCATAGAGGTTTTATGCAAATGCTCCTTGTTCTCTGCTGAGCATAGCCAAAGGAGACAACTACAGCTCCTCTGGACTCTCCCACACAAACATGCAAACACACATACACGCACAAACTGTGCCATTTAGAGAGCAAGCGAGGCAACTCATGGATGATTTTCATTGTTATTCATGTATTAATTTATTCGGTCATGGCAGACGTGAAACAGGCCTGTAATATGCAGATGTGGGTTTGTTTCTCGATGGGAATTTTCCGGTCCACTGCCTCTAGCTGCCACTAATAATAAAGACAGCCAAAGAAGGTGGAGGAGGAAATGGGGGAGGGGAGGTGTAGAGACGGAGAGAGAAAGAGAGAGGGAGAAATGGGAGTTACAGAAGGAAGGTTGGAGTTGTCAAGATGCCTCCAGTCATACACCAGCTCAAACAAATCCCCCACTCCCTTTTCTCCACACACATACCTACTCAGACACACACATGCAGTGACCAGGTGTAAGCTTGCTGTGAATGATCTTGTCCTTGACATGAAGGTGAGCATGTAGAGCTGTCCTCTCTCTATTGTTGACAAGACACCTGAGCAGCTGCAGGCTGTTTAGATCAGCAGAAGGAGCTGATTTTAAACTGGCTACGGTTAATGTAACAGCACATTAAGATACGAGGCAAACACTTCTACTTCCTACAGAACAATTAAAACTCAAAATGTGGCTTAACATGAAAAATAAAAACTATAGCCAGCAACTTTTTTGACCCTCGTCAACATTAGCTTTTAAATCTCAGCTCATAAAGAAAACAAATATCTATGTTTTGCAGCTACTAAAAAGCTAATGCATGTGTATGTGCTGCTTCATTGAAATGCTTGCTGTGAGTGGTGCAGACTTAGTAAGGAAATAAGCTGTTAAACAAACTGAATGTGTCACTACCCAGGACATAAATAACCAAGGACTGTAAGACACCCTGTAGGCAAGTGGCTGTGAGACATGTTTTCTGCGTGTTTTGTGGTGGTGTGGCACCGGGGTTAGTTCCTGCGGGAGGGTCATAGGCGTGGAACATTGCCATGCCGGAGGAGTAATGATGTCAAAGACAAGATGCTAACAGGCAGCGAAGGATTCTCTTTATTTTCTCTTCCCTGCTGAATATATAAGAGATATTAACCCCCTCCTGTCTCTGTGATTGAGTGGTGCAGTGGCAGCTAGAGGAGCGGAAACGGAAAGAGGCCCTGGAAGAGTTCATACAGGGATTGATGCAAGTCAAAGCCAATCACACAGGGATGAAACTCGGATGTTGAGCTATTTAGAATTAAAGACGATGGAACAAGAGACATGAAGAAGGAGAGGCAGGTGAGAAGAAACTTTAGATACACATATGCTGTTATTGTCAGCTGAGACAAATTTTTTTTAATATAATGAACATGTAAACTAACAATTGAAATAAAATGCTTGCTAAAGTCTTTGTTTATTACAGTTTTAATCATACTTATAATTATAATAGATAATAGATAATTCTATCTTTATCCAGTTTTGGAAAAGTTTTGAACCTTTTTCTTTCATGCACTGTACATATATGCTTCATTTACAAGAAATATTAATTGAAAACTAAAAGGCTTGATTAAAATTGTGTAGCAATACTGCAAACTAAGAAGTGTCATAATAGGTTGAAAGCTAATTAGTGACAGTGTCAGCTTTATGACTTTAGGACTCGCAATTGACACTTTGAGATGTGAGTTTTCAGAGTAATATGAGACCACAAACAAAGCTCCAAAGAGGCTGAAAAAAGCAAAATGGCAAGATGCAAACAAATCAAACTTACTTAGGGAAGAATTTCAGGAATGTACATAATCAAATAGCATCAACGAAGACAAGGGAAGTTTACCCTTATACTACTAACTTGCTAAAATAAACCAGTGGTAAAACACTTTACAGATACAAAACAGCCTTGAATTGATTCCCTGGTAACTCATCTATTTAAGCGCATACAATTAAGACTTCTTACTTACGGTGGCCTCGGTTTGATTCCAACCCTTTGCTGCATGTCTCTCTCTCTCTCTCCCGACATCTGTCTCAGTCCAATAAAGCAATAAGGACAGGAATGCCCACTTAAAATTATGTACAAACAAATAGCAATGAATTGTCCATTACAAGTAAAAAATTTTCAAGGTCTAAAAAATTTTGTTGAATGCTTTTCCTTTCTCATTATTGTGATGTGTATCTCTACGCACCTAGTCGCCAAAGCATCTTCCTTGCATCTGTAAAAACAACTTGACAATAAAGCTGTTTCTGATTCTGATAAAATGTTTGTACATTTCACAGAAAATATTTGTCATGCATTGTTTGCATCCATGTTTGCGAGCTAGCAGTCTTCTTCTTCATTGTCTTTGTTGGGATATTGGTAGGTATATTATATTATTTGGTTTATTATTAGTACTGATGCATAAACATGCAAGAGGTATTTTATTTTAGCAGCTGTGTTTCTCTTTTGGATTAATCTGCAAAGTAACTACTTCTAAAGCTGTAAAATAACTGTGGATAAAAATAATGATAATCAAGCAAAATACCTCAAAATTGTACTTCAGTACTGTACGTGGTTACATTTCAATGCTGCTATAAACACAAACCTCACTCAATCCATCATGCATGCTGACATCTTGTTCTCCTGTGATTTGTAGACACACGCATGGCTATCTGGAGCTGAAGCCCACAGGCATGCACCCAGGCCGGAGTCCAAGCTGTGTCAAATCAGCAGAGTCTTCACCAGAGGCCAAATCTGTAGCGTATAATTAGCTTTTAATCAGCACCCTCATTCAGGCGAGCAGTAAAGATTAGCCCAGCTTGGGCTCTGCTTAAAATAAGCATTCATAAATGCGTGTGAAAGCCTCTGACCCATCACATCCAATCATACACACACAATACCAAGCTCCCTCCCTGCTGTCCTCTCTCTACTCGCGTTCCCTGCTCATGCCTGTAAAGCTCCTCTTTATTTTCCCGTCTCTCTTCCCCGTCTCTTCTCTGAATTTGTTAACATTTTCCAGGGATGTTGGTTCTACCAATCCTCAGTTTTAAAGAAAATGTACAATCCAGTTCATTGTTTGCCAGTGTACAAGGGCACAAGGACACGCACTCACACACAAACCTATACATAACCAAACAAGCCCGACCTTCATGACACCTTCTGCGCTGGAGGGTCTATTTGGATAATCCAATATGGAGAATTTAAAGTGAGTGTCTTTATTAAAAAAGCTGCTGGGGTTCGAGAGCGTAACATTTTAGATGAGCTCTCCCCCGTCTAATCCCTGCCTCTCTCTGGGGTGAGCTACAGCATTTATGCCAGTAATGAAGTGCAGTGAGATGAAAGCGTTTTTAATGGGATTTAGTTAAACTGGGACACAAACCAGAAAGTCAGGGAGAGTGGAGGAAAACGCTTCCTCTACATCACAGCCAACGTCATTGTTATTTCTGCTCTCATGCATGATTGGCTTGCATACTGCTATTATTTAATGAATATGTGTGTCACCTCTCTTTTCTATTGGCTGATAAATGTCAATCACAGACCTTCTGTTGTTTTTCCAATTGACTCTGTAATTTTCCTCCTTCCTCCTGCTCTCCACTCACTCATCCTCTGCTGGTCGACAGTGAACAAGGAATGACCATAGAATATCTTGCAGGTTGAGTCAGCACATTGTGTTTGTGGGGGGGTTTGTTGTTTTTTGTTTTTGGTGAGAGCAAGTTTGTTGGGAGGCTGGCTGGTTCAGGTTCAGTCTCTAACAGCCAAATATGTTCTGATTCGCATCTACAATATGTGTGTGTGTCGAGAGCTCTAGCTGTAGAGATCTGCAAGGTGACATTGGGCAAGACTGTGTGTTTGCTATACTATACTGTATCTATCTTACATAAAGGCATTATGTGCAGTAGACTGTTGGTGTGCAAAAGGAAATATATTTTGCTGGAAGTTGAGACAAAAGCTACTATCACAGTACTATCTTTCTTTGATGATCTGGACGAAACCGCAGACACAGCACATCCCAGCTTCATTAAAGCAACAAGAGCCCAAACTAGTAAAAAGATGTATATAACTTTGCCACAAAACTCTGTTTACAGAATTGTTGATGTTCCAAAATGTAAATGATGGGATTTGAGAGGGAAATACATTGAGATTTTTGGGCTGATTGAACAGTAGTTAGATTTAGACGTCATGATTGATGGCACCAAGGGTGACTTTAGTCTGAGGTCTGAGCCAGTTGTGGTTGACAGTTGGGGGAAATATCAAGGATTCAAATTTTTTACCTTATAGTCCAGTTGCCACCAGTTGTTCCAGATTGTGTGTGATTTATTGCTGGAATTGGGACCAGTGTTGCCACTGAGGAGCAAGAGAAATACCACAAAAAAGCCTGAAAACCGAAAAAGTTGCGTTTTGGGGGAATTATCCTATAATCCATTTGATCTAGGGCTCAGTACGAAAAAACTGTTGAGGTGAGGTTTACCTTGGTTTTACATTTTTCACTCACCTTCAGCAATTATTTTCTTCATCAGTTTCTGCATATTTTTCAGTTTAAATGATCAAGGCAAATTGCTTACAAATGTCTATTTCTATTTTGCTAAATTAGCACTCAAAATGTTTTGCAGAATTATGCAGATTGCCTAGATACAGACCCCTAATTGTAGTCTACATGTTGCTAATTGTGTTGTCTAATGTATTTTTTATAATCCAGATCTGTGTTGGTGGGTGTTAGTGATTAATTGTGGGGTGTCTGTGCTCTGTATTTATTTTTTAGTAGTCTTCAGGTCAGTTCTCAGCTTTAGACGGGCCATACCCTCTGACACTAGACAAAGCAAAATGGGATTTGCATACCAGGAAACAAATCACTGCGAACGGCTGTCGCAGTTAAGCGTTCGGTCTGTGAGAACCAGTGTGTGTGACCAGCGCAGAGTCCAGCTCGCTCCAGCCAGCCAATGATCCTGCTGCTGCTGTGATGAGTTTGGCTCATGACCTCCTCTGGGCCATGCTGCCATATTGGCCCCCCGCTTATTGTTCTGTCAACAGCATCTGTTAGACCCGATAACAGGATTAGACCAGCCCCCTATAGGCCGGCTGGACCTAGCCTGGATTAGCCACCAAGGCCTATGTTTTCATATGTGTGTGTGTGTGTGTGTGTGTGTGTGGATGTGAATTTTAATTCAGGGTCCATCCCTTCTATCCTAACCAGCTCTGATCCTTTCTCTCATCCTGTATTTAACTCCTAATTTCATTTTTCCTGTCATATTTTTCCTTTATCAGTGCTATACTTTCCAGATTTTTTACAGCACAGAGAGCCTGCACTTTATGCCTTCAGTGCAAGGATGGACATTTATATTAAAAATGGGCTCTGAAGTGCCAAGTAAATTGAGCATTATTATCCCAAACAATGGATTGAAGGTTATGTCAAGGTCCAGTAGTGTGTTTCTCATGAATATTACATATTCATTACACGCCGTCCTGGTTTTCCAGGTAATATAGCGTTTCCCAGGTCAAGAAGCATGCATATAGATGAATCCCCTGGATCGGAATCAGTAAAGCAGTATGATGATAATCTCTTCCAAACCATTTTCTTGTTGGTCGTGACGTCTCCAAAGTCATTCATCAGAAAATCAGTACAAGAGACAGGCCAACAATAACTCCTAAAGTCGGGGAGACAAAGACAAAGACAAAGACACAGAAAATGGCTTTGACACCGAGTACGGATGTGGGAGGTACACAGGAAAGGCACGATCCCAGGATACACAGTGGGAATCTCACAGGAGTGTGTCAACAACATCCCCAGCCTCCTCGACTTTCCCCTGGGAAAGTTCCCCCCTCCCCATGTTTTTCTCCACTGAGAATATACCTGCCAATGTGGTCATGCTTCTGTGACATTCCTGCCACGCTGTGCACTGGTTGATCTGTTTGGTTCCACCAGGAATTTGGCAGTATTTTGGATTAAAACATGGAAAGTTCTCTACTGTCTGTGAGACCTGTGTGTTTTTCCCATGTCTGTGTGTTTGTGTGTCAAACAAACAGGTGAGACCTCGGGTGAAAAAAAATCTCAATCTGACTCAGAACAGTGTAGGGACTGTGAACAAGAATCTGAGGAGAAGAGTAAATACACTAGTTGTCAGTCACGTACCTCTCCCAATCCTCTCTTCTCGGCACTGCCTTTCTAATCTCCATCCAGCTCTCCTTCTGGAGCTGTAATCAGGGAAAGGACTTCCAGTTACTTAAAAGATGAAGGTATTGTGTGGCTTCATGTCATGACACACTATCATACACACGGTTTTTGCCCTCCCTTAACACCGTTTCTCTCCCTGCTTGAACTGACATGCGCGTTGCCATGAAAATTATTTGAGACATTTCACAGAAAAGTGGCTTTCCCATTTCCTCTTCCATGCCTGCTTGTCAAGAGCTGCATTTAAAATGGCTGGCAGATGCCACGCTGCAGTGTGGTGATTATTGGCGTGTACAGTGTGTCACCGCGACGCGCTGTGTCAGGCTGCACCATTCATTTCCGACCAGTCAGATTAATCACACACTGTTCAGAAGAGGCCACTGCCACTGGTCATGCTTTCTAACAGAAGCAGAGCTGAGGGATGGGCTAAGAAGCTGAGAGCTGCAGTTTTAATCTCTCCTGGCCTCCACTTCAGGCCAACTGGTTGCTCTTTGCACACACATTCTCAGTATACTGCACAATACAGCATGGAGTATATTTTAAGTCAAGAAACATCAATCCTTAGTTTTATAAAAAAAAATATGCAGTGTGTACACTCTGAGTTCACATTTTCAGGTCAAAGGCCTCTAAATAAATACCCATTAGGCCATGGATCATTGATTAGATTCTGTCTGATGGATCCCCATCGGAAAAAAATGTTGTTGTGGATATCCTTTTATACAGACCAAGTATTGCAGGACATGAAGAGGAAAAATAAACCCTTAACCTAATCTTTCCTATTTTAAACATTCTTTTCAAATCTCCCTAGCCTTGACCATAATTTATTTGCCATAACAACAATTTTTTCCTAGAAATAACAATAATGTAGTTGCCATGCACAAGTATTTGCAATACATATTCCAAAACATTGTCATTATAGCAACATATAATCAGCAGTATTGTCCTCTATATGCATTCTGTCTGCCGATAGTGTTGTGTCCAGAGAGTACCCTAGCTCTTTCCCTATGGATGAGAGGCTCCAGTCCCAGCAACCCTGTTCAATTTTGATCTCTTCATTAAATTTTCTGATATTATGATAATAACCAGGTTCCTCCTCTTCATTGACAAGCCCCTCAGAATTCCCCTCTGGGGAATTGTTAGGTGCCCTTTTAGAAAACCTCCTGTGGGCAGGCGACGTCCCCTCTTCAGGTGATCAATGTGTGGAGCTCCTTACCCACAAAGTGGGTCACACTTAAACTGCAGTTGAAAACGTTTTTAAAGGGGGATAAGTCATATAGTCATGAACCCTCAGGTGTTTATGGTATTTTTATTGTATCATTGTTTGTGTTTTGTATTATTCTCTCTGTGTGTGTGTTTTCCTATTGAGTTTTATGTATTTGAACAGTATAGAGGTCCATCTGGGGACGTGTGTTGCAAACCAGCTAAGGCTTTTGTAAATGATGTGGTTTGTTGCATTGGACATGTTCTTAAAGTAAATGTTATTTAAATAAATAAAAAGTATTACAATGTATGAAATGGGTGGATAGTTGGACAGATGGACAAGTAGAGCTAGGGCCATGGTTGTGGCCTTCTTACATAGGCAAATTAGGTTGTTTTGTCTGCAGCCTGAGAGGCTGAACTCAGGGTATGAAACCATCTGAGGCGACAGAAAGAATGAAGACTAATCAATATAGACACTCCCAACATTACTCTTACTGCCCTCTCTTCAAGCCAATTAATAGTGAATTATTATTGTGAGAGGGTGATTGCATTGTGGACTAAATTGAGCCTGATTATCTCTCCCTCTCTCTGGCATAGTAAGAGGAGGAAACTGTAAGGGCAGGCAGAGAGCTTCAGACGTTTTGCAACTTTGAACAAAAAGGCGCCGTCTCCCCCTCTCTGCCTCGCTCCTCTCCCTCTGCCTCGCTCCCCTGACAGAGCTGCTCTATCTGTCTATTGTCTCGCCATCACATTGACTCCCTGTCACTGCCTCTATCTATTATTCGAACTCTTCTGTCTGTCAGTCTCTCCTGCGCTCTTCCTCTCCACACTGTTAGCCTGTTTCTGTCAAACAGTTTTTCATTCTGTTTCTTCTCGTCGGCCCCCGCTCTTTATTCCGACACTTGCTCTGTCTCCTCTTAACAGGCATTTTATCATATATCACCACATCTGCCTCTGTGCGGGCACACACCCCAGGCGTGTGTCTGTCCTGGGTCGTCTTGATGAGAGTTCACACATGCAAGTGCACACACACACTTAAGTCCACGTCAGCATGCACACACACACATGCTCAAAGTTACACACGCACACACACAGATGGTGTGCAGGTGTAAGATGTGACATAGTCCAGATAACAGGCCATCGCCTGCTTTAGTCTGCGTTGCAATATGAAACAGCTGAGGCTGGATTCCAGTGACAGTGTTCATTCTCTCACTGCCTCTCACTGTCACTGCATTTGTGGCTGTAGTTTCTTTTTTCCTTGTCGATCCTCCGATATACTCGTCTATCTGCTAGTGGGCCTTGTGCTATCCCCTGTGATTGTCTATCCCATTTTTTTGTTTGTTTTCTGACTCAAAGCAGGGCTACTAGACAGTTTACAGCATCCAAACAATAAAAATGTAATAATGTTCCTTTACTGGTTTTATATCTGTTTGTAAGCCTGCAATTACTATATGATTATGTTTTTACAGTAATAATTCATAACTTCTACCACAAACGTAAAGCCTACTTTTTAATGGCTATACCTCTGGTATGACTCACACTCATGTACTGTAGTGACACAGTTACGCATGCATACACACTGGATATGCACACACACTGTTGCTATGTGGTTTATTTTCTACAGTATGTGTGCATGTTTGTTTATTTGTGTGTGTGTGTGTTTGTATGCAGAGGAGGGGGTGGTGTTTGCAAATTTTGTTCGGTCCAGTAGACCCCTCCCAGTCAGAGTGGAGCTGTCTCAGCTCATCAGCATTAGACTCGCGTGGCACCCTGATCCGCCCCGACAGTCAGCCACAGGAAATGATGGGACGTGACACCGCCCACAGCACCCATGTGACCCGACGTGCGGGAACGGGCGGGCAGGCAAGCCGGAGAGTGGGGGTGTTGGATGGGATGGAAAAACAGGAAGGCAGCGAGGTGATGTGACCTCACAATAGCAGAGGCAGAAACCATAGCACCGCCTGGCACAACACAGACGCACGACACCTTGGCGAACACACACACATGCACAGACAGACAAATCTCATACACATGTACACAAACAGACACACACACAGCGACAGTAGGTGCAGGCCTTGGCTGCTGTGATATGTTATCCGGTTGAATGGCGGTGAAATGAATCTCAGCATGCCTGGCTCCTGATATTTGGGATCGTGCCATTGTCTTTAACTCCACATGCCTCAGCTGCTTCCAACCAAACGCACACACAGACATAAACGTGACCATACACACAAATACACACAGGTGGGTCCAAGCTGATTATGGCGTAGACAGAGAAAGCAGCCGCCACTGGAAGAAAAGTAATTTAGTCTAAAGCCCCTTTCACACTGGACAAAAAAAAACACTAACACCCACTAACATCAGGGCTTTGTCTTCAGTGGGAAAGGGTGCAGTCGGCATTCATTCCCGGATCAAATTACTCTGAAGTAGTCATGAGTATTTATCAGCTTCAGCTCCGATCAGCAGTGATGGAAACGTGACACCCAGGTGGACACATTGATTTTTGCCCCTGTCCAGTAAGATGGTCAGGAACGTTATTTGTGTTTTTTTTAGTTTTGTTTTTTTTACAGTGCAACACCAATTTTGTTCTTTCTTGCAAGATGCAACACTGGCAAGACACTGAGGCGAGTATAAGAGGAAATAAGGAGACAAGTTACAGCCACTGTGAGAGACAACAACATATCGGAAATGCTGAGTAAAAATCAAGCGAAGTACTAAACAAATGAATGGTGCTGAAGAAAAACATATAAATACGTAAACTGGCCTCCATGCTGTGTTATTCTGTTTACTAACCCTGTTCTCTGGTGCTTTTGTGACATTGAACATATAAGCATGTTTATAAAAATGAAGCTTTTATTAATATTTCCTGACACATCTTTGAATTGTCACACATTTGGGAAAAAAAACATACAAGAAACTACAAGAAACTCCTCTACTGGCAGTGGGAAAGAAGTCAATTACCTTTTTTAGCGGGTTTAGTGGGTTTAAATATTAATAAAAGCTTCATACTTTTTTAGAAACATGCTTTTTTGTGAGATTAAATATAAACATGCCTATATGTGAAATTAAATAAATACAACTTTTTACTCACATAATACTATATGAAATTTTAAATGTATTGCTTTTTTCTTGGTAAATACTTAGTATTCCTGATCGAGCTGTATATAGTTAACAGTTCAGTTATGTCTGACCTTTTTTCGCAGATATAATTAAATTTAATTAGATCTAGACGCAAAATATGTCAAACCAAATCATAATTTTTACCGAAGGTGTCTAACCTTTACTTGAAATAAAGTGATTTATTAAGAGGTCCTCTTTTTCTGTCTACATGTCATTCAGGGTTTCTCCATGCAAAGTAACTCCCAGCAGGCCTTCACAGGCAGGGCAGAGTTAGGTTATAGCCTGGGTGCGGCTGTAACTTGCCCTTGGTGCGAAAGGAGAGGACAGGAAGATACAGCATGCATATACAGGGTTTTTCCAAGGCCCAAACCCTATAGCTGTTCACATTTATGGCCCCATATTTTTTTCTTTTTTTTAACAGTTTTTCCAGGACTACCATCAGGTGCGTCAGACAGTCATATTTCCATAGCAGAGCGAAACCTCAGTGTTTCCACTGGGCCAGCAGTGGCTTGGTGCATACCTCTCTGAGGATTTCTTTCCCCTCTCACCTTCAATATCCTCTCTCATCTCTTTAGACTGAACCGCATCTCAAATCATAGCTGCTTCTCCTCTCTGTGACTCTCTTTCCGTCCTGTGTATGATGGTCTGCTTCCATACTGTCACATTGTGTAAATTCAACTCTGAATGGCCTTATCTTCATTGGACAAAGCAGCATTCTGCCACTGCAGTGACTCTCCTTTCCTTTATCTGAGTCAACGAGCACATTCACCGACTGCTTTATTGTATTATTTATTGAGCCCAAAGACACAAGCTCCTTCAAGGTTAATACCACCAAAATGTACACGTATTTTAGTGAGTGTTGTGCCTAAATATATTCACTGTTTATATATGTATATATGTGCACTTGCACAACTACCATGTATTATCAGAAATTATTATAATAGGTCTTTGTTTTTAGCTTGATTTTACTGATTACCATAAGTGAAAAATGGTTTAATAAGTTTTCATTTGTAGCCATAACCAGCTCAGCATCGACGCACCTGGTACCGGGGGCCGCACGCGATTTCCGCACAAAATGCAAATGGGAAATCCATGGACGATCCTAGTATTTTGTCACCTACGCATGCTATGCACCTCTGTGAAGCTAGGAGGCTCAGCTAGCATCTCAAACCAACCATTTTTGTCCATATCAAACATCAAGCATCTAAATTAACTTCATCACAACATAAATCTCTCTGTAATCACTGTACATGGCTGTAGTTATTGCCATCCAGATATCTCTCATCTCATCCTACACTGCATTCTGACCACTCTAAAGCTCCAGCTCAGATCAGCTGTGTAACTCATATCACTCAAATCACAAAACTCAGAGTTTTTAGCCAACTAATAATAACAACAAACACAGCTTATACATTTACAGTTACAACCACTGACTTACTTTTGCCCTTTTCGCTGTTTTCTGTGTTTAAAGATCGCCCCGACCCCGCCATCTTGGTATTGCACAATGGCTGAGCTCTTAGGTTTTGTTTCTCTCGTCAAAATGAAGGAGAGAAGAAGTGTTGCTTATGGAACAGAGGGTCTTTATTGGTGCAACCCAAAGGAGCTACACAGACATCCAATATACCAAACGATTCGTCTGCTCAAGAAGAACAGAAAGAGCCCACTTATTCTGTTCTCATGTTGTCGGCCTGTAAAGCATGGGAGTGCTTTTGGTCACTGGATCAATATTCACTGTTTTTATCAATATTTCATTGTTTTGGAAGCTTTGTTATTTGAAATGTGGTTGAATGGACAGAAATAGTGTTTTGAAAAAAACTCCCAATAAAGCATATAAACACTAAAATGGCCAAAACATGGACATTCACCTTGTATATTTTTGAAACATTTGTAATAACTGTAGTTTGTTTTCTTCAAATTTACAGTTACAGTTGTATTCCAGGTGTATTAGAAGATATCCAGCATTATAATGAGTTAGATGATGGTTTTGATGGTGATATTGCTATTAAAATATAAATTTTATACCAGGCCAGGATGAAAATATCATATTTTCCTTTGTTGCATCTCCATTTACTCTTTAATAGAAAATAAATAGGATCATTCACAGTTGTTTCATATTCCTTAGTGTCTGACCTATCAAAGGAGACCAGAATTATGCATCTAGGCCTAATGGTTGAGGAGTTATTACTGATTCATTTTGGGTATGTTATTTTAGGTTTTTCCTGGAAATAGGTATCCGTTTAAAAGCTGGAAAATTTAAAAGCATGTGTAGACATTTATGCAGGTTTTTTTTGGTTGTTTTTTTTTTTTTACATACTTACATTATAGGCCAGGGTTCTCTCATCAGTATGTGTGAACATGAGCAACCCTAAAAAAACAAGAAAGCGAGAGTCTAATATGTGGTAATGTACAGCCCGAAGCAACTCCACTGATAATGAATAAGAGATTGATTTTAGGCCCCATGCGATGTTTGTTTGTTATAGTAGAGCACTAAAGCGGAGGATGATCTTTCATTCAACATCAGTCAACCTGGTTATTGTCACTGTAATCATTTCCGTATTTTCTAGATGATTCACATTGGAGCTCTGCATCAACCTGACAATGCAGAGTAAATCAGTCTGTTCATTTCTGCATTTAAGAATGCGTATGGCGTATGCTAGACAGTCTGAACCATTTTAAAACATCACAATAATGCTTATGAATTACTAATTTATTCTTCCCTTTCACATTCTTTCTCATGTGGCAGAGCTGAACACAGCTGAACTCACTCTGAAAATCATTTTAAATGTGTAACCTCCTTTAATTACAGTTTGAAGTGCCAAGGCTGCAATTAAGGAATAAAAGTATAATCCAGCGGTATTCATTAAATGTACAGTATTGGTCACTCTCAATGGTCTAGGGAGCAGGAGTGTGAAAGATAGAATATAGTCTTACATTCAGAGATGAAACAAGTTGGACCTACCCACCATAGCTCGTATCAAAAAGTAAATGAAAGAATGTTAGTGTGGGAAATAAAATTAAAGCCTGATGTAAACTGATCATGTACAGCACATTAGTGTCATGTTGTGGTAGTGATATCAACAGGTGGAATCAGACAATGAACTATAACTCAAAAACTATGCCATACATATCCAGAGTTGGAGTCCTGTTAACCCATTGCATCGACCTTAAATCCATCTTAAAGTTAAAAAGTAAGGAACCATGCTGTGTATTTTGATATGACTGGACAATATTTTTTCACTGGCCATTTTATGAGGTACGCCTTGCTAGAACAGGGTTGGATCCCCTTTTGCCTTCAGAACAGCCTTAATTCTTCGTAGGAGACATGGACAGCAACAATACTTAGGATTGTTGCATTTAAACGATGCTCAGTTGGTACTAAGGGGCCCAAAGTGTGCCACGCAGGGACGTCACTAGGATTGAAAGACAGGGGGGCTTAGGTAAAAAGCGACAGACATATTCTCTTCTTCTATTTCTCCTCTGTTGAACACAGGTTACTGTTAGCTTTTAGACACATCAAAGCTGCATGTGGGGAATTCATTAATGCCAGACTTCTTTCTGTAGGCTGTGACTTAAATGGTATCCAGCTGCTCATGTAAATGTGTGATAAAGTAATACCATATCTAATTCCTCTCTCTTAGATAAGTTGCATGTCCAAAGAATGCTATTTAATTAATCAATATTCTTGCTTCTCTTTGTTGAGTACATGTCTGCACTGTACAAAATATCTAAAAAAAACTAATTCTAAATCTAATAATTATTTTTCTAAATATTATTTAAGGGGGCTTAGGACCATGTTAGGGTAGCGTCAGCCCCCCTAAAATAGGCCTAACAATGTCCACGTCCATAATATCCCCCACACCATTAGACCACCTGCACCTGCCTGAACCATTGATACAAAGCAGGATGGATCCATGCTTTCATGTTGTTTACGCCAAATTCTGACCCCACCACCTGAATGTCGCAGCTGAAATGGAGACTCATCAGACCAGGCAACATTTTTCCAATCTTCTATTGTCCAATTATGTGTGAACTGTAGCCTCAGTTTCCTGTTCTTAGCTGAAAGGAGTGGCACCCGGTGTGGTCTTCTGCTGCTGTACTGGTCTTGAACCTCTCTGCCCATCATCCTCTGACCTCTGACATCAACAAGGCATTTTTGTCCACACAACTACCGCTCACAGGATATTTTCTCTTTTTCAGACAATTTTAAACCATAGAGATGTTTGTGCGTGAAAATCCCAGTAGATCCGCAGTTTCTGAAATACTCAGTCCAGCCTGTCTGGCACCAACAATCATGACACATTCAAAGTCACTTAAATCCCATATCTTCCCCATTCTGATGCTCAGTTTGAACTTCAGTAAGTTGTCTTGACCACGTCTACATGCCCAAATGCATTGAGTTGCTGCCATGTGAGTGGCTGATTAGCTATTTGGTTTAACAAGCAATTGATCAGGTATACCAAGTACCCGGTGAGTGTATAAAAACCAATAACAAAGGCACAATTGACGCCTTCTTGGGCATAAGATTTGCGCTTAAATGTGGAAAGAGGAGAGGCCATTGGGTTATTAACATCAAAATAGGCCATCCTTTATTTTCCAATTTTTCTAATTTCCTCCTATAATATTTCTTTGAAATCTGGCTATTAGATCTTAGATAGACATGTTTAAATGTGTGCAAAGCTGACATTTTTCCTTATGGAAGCACTACACAGAAGATTCACCTAAAAACATTATGATGTATTATTCATATGATGATGATTGTATATCCACAGCAAATTTCATAGAAGAGATTTTTTTAAAGATATATTTCTCATGGGCCAATGTGTTGAGATAATAATGAGAATAATAATAATAAACTTTATTTATAGAGCACTTTTCAAAACAATGTTAAAGGGCTTTCACAAGAGCAAAGAAAATAAAACGGCAAACAAAATAAGATACACGGTCAAAGCAGGAAAAAAGTTATGAAATTAAAATACAGTTATGACATGGTGGCAGTGGTAAATAAAAGGTCATAGTATGGAACAATCACTTGTAAAAAGAAATCACCATGGCTTGAAGATTATATAACACCATAACCTACCAAGTAAGACAATAGCAGCCTTTCAGAGATGGTCGAGTTCAACACAGAACCAAATGTGTTCATGAGTTTTCACACTGCTCCTCCATTCAGTCAAAGTGTCTGGTTATTCTTCGTAGCAATAATGTCAGTTTGACTGCAGACGCTCTTCCATTTTCTACTCCACAGACATTAGGATTCCCACCTGCCTTTCGTTCCCCTCAGACAGCAGTTTCCCTCTCCACCTGATCTGTTTCACTCTCCCTCACCTCCTCCTCATCCTGCTTGTCTCCTTCATCTTCCACTTGTGAACCCAGCCAAGGCAAAGAAACACATTGATGATTTATTTATGTTAGGGAACCTATCTTCCCCTCTTTCTTTACAACTCCCCCCCCCCCTCCCCCCTCTCTCACTCACTCACTCACTCACACACACACACACTTCACTCTTGTCTATTCTTGTGTTTGTCTGTCTGTGAAACCGTATATGACAGTGATGCTAAATGGGGCGTCCTCTCTCCCGTTGGGATGATATTGAATGTGCAGGTGGCACAGCTTACAAGCACAACAAACACACGCACTTCTCCTCTGCAGTGTCCTGTTGAGATGAGAGCATCTCCCTGCTCTGGGGTTAAATCAAATGATCTAGGTATTTGACACTATGTGCTCCATTTTTGAAAGAAACGCATTGTAGCGGCCAATGTGTTGAGTGACACTTGGTGACGACATCATCTGCAGTAAGAAGACCTTTTAGTAAAGACGTGTTAGCGCTTTAAATATATTTCCATTAGTTCAAGAATTTTAAAGATGAAATATTATCAGCTCAACATATCTGCTGTACCCAGGGTTATTTTGGGAACAGTTTATGTATTCAGTCCCTGCACAGCGACTGTTGGCTGCATTCAGTCTCGCCAGTGCCGCCCACAACATGCACGGCTTATGCTAATAGGGGAAGCCTGGTGAATCAAAACCGTATGTTATCTGTACATGTAAAATCTTATTCATAAGCAAAACTGACAGGCCTGGGCACTGTCATTTAAAGTTACTAACTGTAATATTGTGCCATTTTCTAGGCAGCATACTTTACAAGGACTTTAATAAGTTGTAACTAATGGTTTTATTAATAGTTCATAAATAATTTATTCATGCTTTATATATCAAGTGTAAGCCATTTGTAGTAATAACATCTGGGTTGCCAGGTTGGTAAAAACACCTAATGTCCTCCTCCAGCATACTGTAACCTGCTCTGTCTTTTTATCCAGCTCTTTCATTAATCAGTCACTTGCACTTACCTTCTGTAAACCAAATACATTTTTTAACGAGTTATTACTGCCACATTTACAATTCAAGATGTGATGGATTTTTAGAGTGAGGTTTCTAAAAAAAGACAAAGGAGGAGGATGTTCACCTGAGATGTGAATGTTACATTAATAACTTGTTAATAAATGCATTTTGGTACAGTGCTTTGCAGCTCTTTTACAGATGGTAAGTAGTGGTGAATTAAATGATGAATGAAAGGCAAAGGCAAGGTATGCTGGAGGCGGACACCAGCCAAATGGATTTTTCACAACCTGGCCACCCAAATGTTGTTCTTACAAATGGGTTGTTAAAAATGTTGATAAAAGATGTATTACATACATTTCATATATATATTATCCATTACGTTGTCCCTCATAATGGCCCATTGATCTATAAAGCATACATTATTTTAACCCTCAATAAAACCATGATGTAGTATAATCTAATATACCATAAATTGATGCATTTCTTCTGTTTGGGTCAATATTAACAACGTGTTTTCTATGACTATGATTAGGACTTTCTACACAGCACTAACCCTCCCAAATTATTCTATTCTATTTAAGAGGTTTTTATTAATGTCACTATGCAGGATAACATACTGTTCTTTTCTTTCTGATCTTTTTATATCCATAAAACATGACATATTTGATTATTTGGTATGACAATAAGGCTTTATCTCTGCATTTCATCACCTCTATTAAATGTGCCCAATTTGTTACTAACTCATTACTTTTCTACATATTGGATTTTAATAAGGTCAGAAGAAAAGAAAAAATATGTTTAAAGTTAAAAACAATGCTAGTTTTGCGATAATTATGATAGTGTTTTCATATACAGAAGTGGGTTCTGTGGGACCCAAAACAATGAGGAAGTAAAGCATTCTTATAAATTCTCTTTTGAAATAATGCTGCTACTGAAAGAATGAGCAATCTTTCAGGGACACAAGGATAATGTTTTCATATGCAAGTTTACCAACAAGATAATCACTTAAAACTTGGTCTAATCCCACACATGCACTGCTAGAGTTGCCTTCAGGTGCTGTTATATGACTGAGCATCTTACACTGCCACCCATCAGCATCTGTTTTCTTGTCCGCCCATCTTCACATTACTTAAGCTCCTCACAGTCAACCCCCTCAGTGCTCCTCACCCTCCTGTCAGTCTTTCTGTCACTTAGTTAGTCTCTCTGGCAGTCAGTAAGGTAGCCGGTCAAGGCGTTACGCTCTGAGGATGTTCCCTCCACATGCTCTTCAATTCAACTGTTTGTTTGTGAGAGCGGTGTGGAGAGACAGAACGAGAGATGGAGAGATTTTGGTCTAGTGAGAAAGAGTGAAGTGGAACGAAATATGCCAATGAAGTAAGCAAATTGATAGAGGGACCGAGAGAGAGGGAGATAGAGAGATGTTAATTTAGATAGAGAGAGCTTAGTGTCAGACTTTCAGAAAGAAGACAGTGTGAGAAAGAGAAGTAAATGGACAGAATTTCCAAAGTTTACTTCAGACAAAGATGATATTTTACAGCGAGAGAGAAAGAGAGAGCTTGTGGACTAAAGAGAAAAGGGGAGTCTGAAAGCTGTTAGTTTAGGGGGGGTTGGGGGGGGGCTGAGAGAGTTAGGAAAATTGTTATTTTAGAGAGAGAGAGAGAGTCAGGGAGAAAGATAGATGGCTGTTTGCCTCGTCTGCTGCTGCCAGTCATTACCTAGTCAGGCCTCAGCAGCAGGTTGGCAGAGCGAGCTCTAATTGAGGAGGCTGGTGGCTCGGAACAGCAGAGAGAGAGAGGCAGGGCTAGCTTTCCTTTTTGGTTGTTCATAAATTAGCCTGTCACTCATTACGCCCTGGTGTGTAGTTGGGATCAGAAAACACCATTTCCAAACACATTTGCATTTGTCACAAGCTCCCATACTATAAAGCAGAAGCTCATAAAGCCTGGCTGTGTGCATGTTGAATATTTTGTTGAATTTGTGTCCAGGACATTTTTACAAACGATGATTTCTGTACATTGATGTGACCAGTAAAATAAAGATAATCTATGGCTATGCATCAATATCCATTTAAACCAGAGGAGTGGCAGCAGCATAAGTCTTGTTTAGTAAACCAAACAACTCCCAAACCACAATCCCCCACCTCGTAAACACCCACTCATCAAAAACAGCTGTGTCACTCTCACCTCGCTCTTGCTTGCCCGCCGCATATTGGAAAACAAAAGGTGGACATTACAAGGCTGTCACGCCTTGAAAGGTATTGATCAGGCTGCTCCTGAGAGACAGCTAAATGAACTTCACAGCAGCACCAGAGAGAGGCTTACTGGGGGTTTATTAATGACTAATGCAAGTTGGGATATGTGAGGAGAATGTGGGCAAAAGAGGGAGGTGAGTTGTGTGGGAGGATGTTGTAGTGATGCCCAGATGCCACCTCTAAAAATATGCCACATGGTATTAAGCTTGCACGGCACTGTCATCTTCTCAGGTGACAGCAGCTATTGCCATATTTCACGCTTCCTCTTCCTCCCTCCCCTCAGGTCTCGTGCCCTCGCTGTCACGCAGTTCCAGAGGACCCACCCCCCCACCACTCTCTCCCACCCCGTTTATACCCTCACCCACCCCACAGCCCATCCACCCCGAACCAGCCCGGCCCACTGTGGTGACCACGACACCGCATAACAATTACAAGCAGCTCACCTCTTCTATAGTTTCCACCTTACATACCCATCCTCAAAATCACACACACAATGTAAACAGACATTGTTGCACATTCAACATACATCTGTCATATAAATCTTTTGCTTAAGTTCTAGTATTGAATCCAGCATTCAATCCTGTTAGTATTTGCAGGCATACTCGCCAAAATTCTCCATATGATGAAATGTTGTCTAGCATATAAGCAAACACACCTAAACGTGCCTGTTTTGCCACACTCAGGTCACCCAATCATGCTACAGAGGCTGATTATCAACAATCAGTGGCATTAGCTGAGCAGAAAAGTACAGAAAATAACAGAGTTGTCGAAAGACCACACAATTGTGTTAGACTTGAGTGTGAGAGCTTGACCTTCTCTTCTCTCCAGGGTCCGTCACTCATCACCATAGATACTCGGCTGTCTGCAACTCAGTAAATACCATTAGTTTTAACAAAGTCCACTCGTGTTAACGGCAAACTCACCACCCCCCCACTCATCAAGAGATGCAATCATATTGGAGATTATTTGGTCTGCCCAGCACTTACATGCTGGCAACTTGAAATGGGCAAGTGTGATAAAATCATATTTTACCCTGAAAGAGTTTTAAAGTGTGACAAATTACAGCAGCCTCTCACCTGGCTGAACAGTATGAACAATATTAGCAAACGCTCTTTTTTTTTCATCTCGTTAGCAAGTGAGTCAATCTAATATTAAGTCTCAAAAGATTCAGACCGTCTCATATGGTTGCCAAGATTTGCCATCATAATTGGTTTGGAACCAACCCCCAAAACCATCAAATAATATAATGATATATTCTTAAAATAGCATTGTGTAAATAGTAAAACAATACAAATGCAAACAGGACAATTAAAGTGCTTTTTAAGTTTAGAAACATTTTGAGTCCCCCCTCTCTTTCCTCACAGTGGTTTTGTCCACTCCCTGCTTTCAACCAGTTCAAATCCGTAAGTACTTGTGGAGCTTCCGTAATGTTAAGCAGGCTGGCAGGGCTGTTTTATGCACTTTAAACATTGGATGAACAGATTCTTTTGTCTTTAATACAGATGATGCTAGTCATTAATTAATAAATTGATAACTGATTATTTTTCTGTTATTATAACTGTTATTATAAAATTACCTAGCTTATTTAACAGAGCCGAGTAACTCATTTTCTACAGAGATCAGCTGGGGACTGAAATAGGCTGTTCGCTTACTCGGCTCTGACCGTGGCCAAGCAGTGTCCATCGTCAGCTGCATATCCTGCATACAGGGTCGCGCCAGTTTACATCGGGCGAAAGGCGGGGTACACCCTGGACAGGTTGCCAGTCCACACATAGACAGACAACCACTCACACTCACACCAATTAACCTGCATGTCTTTGGACAGTGGGAGGAAGCCGGAGGGAGAACAAACTCCACACAGAAAGGCCGGGGCAACCGGGGTTTGAACCCATGACCTTCTTGCTGTGAGGCGATAGTGCTAGTCACTGCACCACCACGCCGCCCCCGAGCAGTGTCAAATATCCTATTTTCTGCCGGTCACATTGAATGTTACAAACGGGCTGCGCTGCGCCGTGTTTCACGTGTGTTCACAGAAAGTAACCTCATGTGGCAGACACACACACACAGGCTAAAACATGTCTTAAGTGTGTGGAAGTTATTCACGAGTGCAGAAGACGCAACGCTCACTACATCTGCAGAGAAACACAGAAAGAGTCGCTGTGGATATTGTAAAGCATGGACCAGTGTGCAACAGTGAACACAGCTATTGGTGACGATGTCGTTCAGACCACGGTGGTCTCTATTGGTAAGTCTCCTCTACACATGGCTCATCTGCTGCTGTGAAAACGGAATTGCGGGTGAAAAGATACCAAACGCAAGTTCTTTTAAATAAAACTGCTGACAAATAAAGTCAGAGCAGACAGAGAGACAGACAGGTGTAGGAGTGTGCTTGTGTGTCTGATGGGGAAAAGCAAGGTGAGCAGATTAATGATTAAACACAAAAATAAATTGGAGAATTAAGTAGAATTAAAATGATGTGTCATTTATTTCCAGCTCCTTCCAGTGAAAATGCTAATGTTATTTTATAATCAGTGTTTCATTATGACCATACAATTGAGACCAGTGAGAATAGCTAACATTTCCTATACTAAAAATAGATTTTTCCAATAAATAGTTTGTTAAAAATGTAGTTAAAAATGTTTGTTTATGCTGTCATGAACTGATATTAGGCTAACTCTTGTAGAGGCAGATCAGTTGGCCTGCTGCCATTAAATATCTTATATATGAGAGAGAGAGAGAGAGAGAGATAGATATAAACATATATTGCTTTGTGTTGTTGTCCAGAAAAATTGTAGTAAGACTTCTCTCTGTGTACACATATCCTATACAAGTACAATTTTGGCTGTATTATTTGTGTCCCCCTCAAAAATGTATGTTTATTGTCCCCCCTACTGTGAGATGAAATTTACGCCCATGTTTGGAACACTTTAAGCAATGTCCCACATTGAGTTAGAAATATCCAGTTATTCCAAACCTTGACATTGAAAAAGACAGAAGTTTACTTACTCACCGGAGGGGGACAAGATATTTTGTGGAAGACATGTTTTCCAATGACATGTCCTTTTAAAAAGAATAAAATTATTGGACTCAGAACTACAAAAATGGATTATGGTGTGTTCACTGGCAACATTTACGTGAGTCATAGGGATCAGGGTGAGCGTACAAAGTGCAGGACTTTGCTGTCAAGAGACTGGCATTTGCATCCTGACTTCCATGTGTGGCCAAACAAAAGCACCTTGGTTAAGGTTACAGAAATATTGAGATTTTGGTTAAATGTTAATGAAGGGAACATGTTGTGTCTTCAAGCAGCTTTTTCAGTTACAAACCAGGTCGTGATTTTTTCCCAACCTCAACTAAGTGCTCTGGGTTACTAAAAATAACCATAAAAAGTTGAATCATGATTTAGTTACGAGCATTGTATTGATGTATGTTGAGTGGATGTTATAGGGAAAACTTTTTCAGATACATTTCCTCATTATGTTTTAGAAAACCAAGCGGCATTATGTGTTAGTTATCTTTCCTGTTGCAAATTAGTAGTATAAAAATATTATTTCTAGGAGACAGGGTTGTAAAATGAGCAATGCTGCAGTAGTAATATGGGCCTTAAACAGTCAAAGTGCCCTCACTTAGAGATGTGACAATCTATTTATTTCTATTCCAATTAAGTGACCATCTTTAACATATAGAACAGATCATGTTGGCTGAGGCTGACGGATGTAAAGCTTGGAGCCTTTCCCGTGTTTCTAATTAGCCCTGGCTCTAGTGTGCCAGCCAGCAGGCCGATGGTTGGCATGAGGCATCAGGACAGCCCAGCTGCCCCTGTGTCCTCCACTCTGCCCCAGGGGAGAATTGTTGGGTCCACTGCTGCCTCTGTCAATGACGAGGAACAGAAACCTGGATCAGAGGGAAAAGGTAGCTCACACCCTGCATAACACTCTGTCAGAGGCAATATTTCATGTATAAAGGGGACTCTGTCAGCAGTGTGATCTCTACAACCCCTCACTGCTGCCATGCTCCACTTTCACGCTTGCAATCTAACCCTGTGGAACGGCACTCTCATTTACACCATAAAAATCTGACTGACAAACATCATCATGAATAGATGCAAAGTATGAAATTAGAATTATTAAATACACAATAGAGACAGCAGATGAACCTTTTTATTGTTTGCGGCTGCACAGTACATGTCAGGAACAATTGAGACGCATTTTGAAGGCTTTTTTCCACAATGATGACATGAACACAGTAGCACCAGCAGGCATTTCTGCCAAACTAGCAAGTGCAAGAAAGTGGGAAAAGAGCAACAAGAGATAGAGGCAGAGAAAGAGAGAGAAGCATGTGTAACATCAGATGGATACAGTTTAAGGAGAGGAGAGAGAGCGCGCAGAAGGGGGAGGAAAGGGAAAAGAAGGGGAAGTGAACTGAGAGCAGGAGAGAGGCGGAGAGGGAGCAATTTAATGCTGTAATTAAGTTCCTGATAGCACCCTGGGAGATGTGCTTTGGCATTGCTCCAGGACAGCTTAGCATTGCACCAAGGCTCTTCACCCCACAATCTATGCTTTCACACATGCTCTCTGTCTCTCTCTCTCTCTCTGGCACACACACACACACACACACACACCATTTGAACAAACAGAAATTTAATACGAGCAAGCTCTCTGTGCTCTCGAGCCAATTCCGAATCCCCGAATATGTGTCAGCTTCACCAAATGATGCATCGACAAGAAGAGACACAAAGGAGGAGCAGACTGGCAAGAGAGAAGGCTGTGAGAAACCATCACTTGCAGTCACTCTCATGTCGCTCTCACTCACACATTGTGGCGCATACAAGGCAGCTGCCTTGACAAGTGCACACAAATCATCCTTATGAGAGCACGAATGGAAACCTGTTTCCGAAAATATTCTTTTCTTTCCCTTAATGTTTACAGTGCTTCTGCCACCAGAAGCTTTTCACTGCTGCCTACAGCACTTTTCTTTTTCTTTTTCCACTCTTTGGCTGCACAGTGGGACACACATGTGATACAAACATATCAGTTACATGTCTCAACTGTAAGACAATAAGCTAATGTGGGGCCAAGCTGTACAGGTATAAAGACTTTGAAAAAAAATAGCAGCTAATTTCCACATCTGTGCATTCCTGTCAAGTTAAAAGGTGACCACTGAGAGGAGGAGAGAGAAAGAGGTAGTGCTACAGAGGAATGACAAGGAGAGAGGACTCAGAGAGAGCTAGAGAGCAGAGGAGAGAGAAGAAACAGTCAATTACACCAGCCCCTCTCCAACAGCCCAATTCCTCGCCTCCTTCAGGCCAAGCGGAGCAGCAGCAGGAGCAATAGGATTTTAACTGAGGATAACGCGCATCAGTAGGATCTGAGATTTTTCGGGGATTGTCACCAAAGACGGAGGGGGGGGGAAGGATACGGTTTCGCAAAGAAAGAGTTGTCAGTACACAGACAAGAGAGGGGAACAAGTCAGTCGGAATCAGCTTTGACCAATTTCGAGGCTCTTTACAACTACAGGTTGGCAGGTTAGCACCTGTGCGTCGTGCCTGTCCTCTCCTTCTCTGGGGATAAAAGTGCGTAAAATTCTGTCGTTTTTACGCACGGAGACTCGAGCAGAGCTGGAGAGCCGCGGATACGGTCCTGGACGCACGATGCTGATCGGTAAGTGTTAAACATCAGTGCTCCGCTCTTTACCGGTGATGATGTGGTTGAGCTGACCATTGTAATCCTTGTGACACATTTATGAATGATACCAGAAATAGCACGTCTTAAATCCACGCGTTACTATTACCTGTTAAATGATCTTTTAAGTATCGTATTCTCTCACTCAAAACCGTATCTGTCAATCAAAACACATTATTGACGAACAAGCGCACTGAAAGCCGCTGTCAGGCATATTAGAAAGAGGCTACTGATGATTCTGATGAACTAATTAATTGCGCGCTGAGCGTTCAGAAACAGTAGTTTGAATGAAGGAAATTCGTGTGGAATTTAAGCCTCGGTCATGTAGTCCTTGCCGTTGTAAGGGTAACTGTTACGGCAGCAGATTTGAAACTGAACTGATCAAGTTATTTGGAGATCAAAAAAGATCCTGACTGGTGCGAAGTTACGGACACCTCACCACCCTTGTTCCTCTCGATCCATAGCTGGAAGTTTGTTCCTTTATGGGGGGAAAAAGGAAAGAACCATGATAATGTTTTTTTTTTTTTTTTCTGCGAAGTCCGAAAGAGAGTTTGAACATATAAGCCTACAGAAATCTCTTACCAGTTATCTAGGCCTACATCAAAATTAAGGATTACGTCAATCAGCAAATATATTAAGCAAAGACATTTATCTATCAAAATTGATTGTGCTGGAGTTATTGGCTATTAAACCTTGATTTGACAGAGTGAAACGGGGTTATGGGAGGTTATGCGCATATGATCACGGTGAACAGCACCGAATATTTTTTGCATCTTGGATTTATATTATATAGAGTCAGATATGCTCCTAAAATCGTAATCAGTAAACAATTATTTTTAGATTTAGCGGAATGGTTTGGGTGTTTTTATTAGTAATATTGATCCACTTGACTTATTAAAAGTAGTGAGGTTTAAAAGGAAATTGTCAAACGTTATTGATACTTTTGGTTGGATTTGACATTGGAGTAGCTGTCAATCAAAAAAAAAAAAAATAGAACCACTGAATCCAGATTGAGAGAGAACTTCTGTAGGCTAAATCATACAATTTAATATGGAGTTCATTATGCAAATTATCTAAATTTTTTTCAGTCAAAGAAGTGTACATTTCTTTTGTGTAGGCTGAGCTGTCGGATGGACCTGGGCTGCTGTGGCCCAATGCTTAACCTGAAACACTGATATCTCTCCATGGCCCAATCTTCTTTTCCTTTCTCCTGCCAAAAAGCAACTGTTCTTACATATCAGCGTTTCTCTGGGTGGATTGAGCTTTAAGGCTTTCCTTCCATTTCAGAGACAAAGAAATGGGAAAGTGAAAAGGATGAGATCTAAAAGGTATCCACTGATAGTCTTGTTTACTGATTTGTATGTTATAGTTATATATTCTCACACACACACACACACACACACACGCGCGCGCAGGCACACTAGGACTCTGGATGTGATGGATCTTGCTATAAGTGAGATTGTGGGTTGCTTTGAGATCTCGTGCTCTTAAAATGGCTTCGGTGCACGGCCCAATGACTCATGCAAATGGATGCCACATTAGCATATCTCCAGATATTTACTTCTCCTCCCAAACGACACCTCCTAATTCTTCCACCAGTAAGGATGGATGCGCACGGGGCACCAAAGCCTTCGGCACTGAGGTGACTGAAATGTTCAACTTCTTCCCACTCATGTCAGAGTTCTCTCCTTGCCACCCTTTTAGTCAGATCATAAAAAAGCAGCTCTGCTGTCAAGTGGAGCCCTAACTACTCAGGCCTCTGTGTTGTGCTTATTTCACCTCAGCCATTATGTTGTCTTAAAAGCCACTCGGTGTGTCACAGGGGAGCTCTGTGGCTGCATCGGCTTCTTCTCAGTACTACATAACAACCGTTACTTGACGACAGCCATGATTATTCACCGTGTTGTTGTCTTCTGAGAGGGTCTGTTCTTATTCTGTATTACCTAGAAGAGTTGAGGTGGAAAAAGAGCTGGTGTTTGGAGCTTGACCTTGTCTCACTTCCTACATACATCTACAGCCCCCCCGCTGTCCACCCCAAGCAGCGAACAGGTTGTGAGGCAGAGGGGGAGTGGGGGGCGCTGATTATAGGCCTGTCCCTCTGGGAGTGGGTGCCATTCTTTCCCCTCCACTCCTTTTTTATCTGCAGGATCTGAGGTATGGGGGGTGGGAATGCTTGGGAAGCAGGGTTAATCTGCGCTAAACAGAGTCCAAGGCTTGATCAGGGCTAATTATATGGGGTTAGGGTTACAGTCTGTGACCACTGAGTGGGGGCAGGCCACACCCAGAAGGCAGGGCTGTGAGAGATTGATGGAAAATTAGAAGAATGACATTGAAAAGCAGGTCTGTTTCTTAGTAGTATGAAAATGATAGTATATTTGAAGTTTAACGTACAATCCAACAGACAGTTCTTGACCTTGAGATGTCTGTTTCCACTTGGCCTTGGTTCCAGCCTTAATTTGGGTAGTCTGTATGGGTTTCCAAGCAGCAGGAGCAGGAGCAGTAGCACGTTTGTTTGAAGTGGTTGTGCAGGTGGAGGGGGGCGTAAATGAGGAAACTAATGAAAAGGCAGCTCTGCTGGATTGAGGGTTTTGGTCCACTTCCCAACAACTCCACATCTGTGCCACCATCAAACCATCAGCCTTACAGACGACCAAGCTCTTACTCGAGTGTGTGTTTTACTTTTGTCTTTTTGGTTGAAGCAGCTGTGGGCTTCAGTCTGGACTGACTGAGTGTGTGTGTGTGAGTGTGTGTCTGTGCACATGCATGCAAAAGCAAAGCGTGAGAGGCAATGAGACATTATGATGGATGGATTTCCTGAGCCTTCTGTCTCTTTGTTCATCCCTCGCGGGCCAGAGGGAAGAAGGTGGCAGCTCTCCAGCTCCTGCTCAATCCATTTCTACCTTTTCTGTGTCTTACACACACACACACACACACACACAGTAGAGACAAATAACCCACTGCTCTATTAGCTCAACAAACACCTCACTGCATATGACAAATCTCTAGTCAATCTGACTTTTTTATTTTTCATTACCTCAGCTCCTATTAGTCTATGTCATCTCAGTAAAGGCTCCTCTGAGAATGGAAGGAATGCCTAGTACTACCACAAACTGTATGATGCATTATTTCATATTTATTGTTTCTAGTCTTACTGCATTTTATATGTAGTCTCTCTGGCGTAAAGTTCTAGCCCACTTTTATACAGAAGTAGATGTATTTGTGGGGCTCTTTTTCACTTTAATGTGCCAGTCAGCCATTGCTTCCAGGTAACAGGAAAAATGGGACATGTCATTACTCAGAAACTCTGCTTTTTCATACTTTTTTTTAGCCTTGCAGTAGTTACTATTCTTGATCTTGTTTTATCTTCCTCTGTAGAGATCAGTCCAAGAGGTGATGTGAGTTCAAAGGAGGATTATATTGTTGTATATTGTCAAACTTTGATGTTCAGTGCTTTTCAGGAGTGGTTTTGTGATGTGAAGTGCTGGTATGCGAGCATGAGTCACACCTTCTACTCATAATACAAGCCAGCACATACTCTGGTCTTTTCAGGCAGTTGTGGAAAAATAAGAATATCTGACTCTTCTCTTATGTGTGTCTTTTTGTAGGATTGATGCCAACACAGACATTTTCCAATTATGTTGCATTCATTCACTTATTTTTCTGCATTTGGAAAATGGGGAAATACCCTGAAATGTTATATCTTTACCAAACTCCACTGGCTCCATTAGCTGGATATATATACAGGAATATAACTTATAAATGCACATTTATATTTGAGTGTTTAGAGTGGATATTTGAGTGTGAATTATATTTAGAAGGGGTTGGGGAGCAGGGTACATGGGTGGGCTGTTGCAGACCTGTCTACATGCACCCACAGGAGCCTTTCAGACAGGTCAAAGATCAGCAAAGGGCAGAGGTCACAAGTCAGTGAAATTACTGAAACATTACCTATTCTGTGCTAGTTTTCCCCAGAGCCCCATAGATATTCATGAGATATATTTCTTTGTTTATATACACACTTGAATGCTCTTTATAATGGAGACTATTAATATGTATCTGTGCAATTTGTATTGTGTCAGAAACTGTGTCTACTTTTGCATGTACAGCATTTGTATGCACAGTTCATATGTGCCCCTCTCTGGCCTCGGGGCCCGCCTGTGGGGAAAATGCCCGTGTGTGAGTGACAGTTATTTCACTAAAGTGACAGTGTGGCTTTGATTGGCCTGCCTGCTGAAGTGATGGCTTCTGGATGCTGAGAGCTGTAGGCATATGTGAGGCCCAGCGGGAGCACTGACAACATGAGAAATGGTCCCACGCTGCACTCTGCACCAAAACCTCACCTCTTAGCCTCTCATTCCCCGGGTGCTAAGGCTAAAGATGGAGGCCATGAAGGGAAGCAGTAACACATCACCTCCTATTGCTGCGTGTGTGTGTGTGTGTGTGTGCTTGTGAATTCATCCGTCTTTGGCAGGTTAGGTAGCTTTCAACTGAAGTGGGCGTCTCGTCCTCAAGTTGATGCTTTCACCTTGACTTAAAAATTAGTGAGAGAAGAGTTAAAGCCCTTTAATAGCGACAGACTGAAGGATGAGAAGAAAATCAAAGCAGAAAGAGAGAGAGAGATAGAAATGGAGACGGGTGGAAATGGAGAGGATTGAAACGTAAAAGGAATATGACCTGAAAAGGGGATCTACCTCTTATTTCTCCTGTGGTCTTGCTTTGTCTCAAGTGCATTTGTAAGTCATCAAATCAGACTGTCTATATAACTGCGTCAGCTCAGAATTAGCAAAGGCCATTGATTTAACAGTCAACTCCAGCCATCAGAACCTGGTGCTCTGACCACCGATCTGCAATACTCCAGGGTCCAATGCGCATAATAGAGTGCAGCTAGTGTGTAAACGGTGGTAAGTGTAAACAGAAGATGTGGCGATCCAGCTCTAATGTCTGTCTTTGCTCAAGCTCTTTGTTAGATGTTGTGATGCTGACCCACGCCTGTACTGCACACCATCTCATAAGCATTTA